>NC_073264.2:34675648-34860648 GCF_029289425.2 Pan paniscus | reverse complement strand
CACAGTCTGTGGTTTAGCTGGTAAATTGGAAACTACAGTAGATTTGACCCAAATCCAAGAAGGCAATGCATGAAGATCCTCCACCACTCCAAGTAAGCATTGGAGGGTCTTATGGACCAAGCAAGAGAAAAACTCCTGGTGTTTGTACAGATAGCCCTTTTATTCCAGGAATTTTCACAGGCATTATTGGCCTCGTTCTTACATCCTCTTAGAGGTGTTCACACTCTTCCCATTTTAGAGACAGCCACTGAGCCACCGAGTATCTCTTACACTGTCTCAGGGAGCGCATTGGTTTTCCCAATCACATGTTCTATGCGTGAAGCTAAGAAAAGTGTAACCTGTGGGCAGTGATCAGGGGTGGCTGAGATATCTTAATTACCCGACTATTTAAGAACCAGGTCTCTATCCAACCCCAGCCTGTCACTGCATCCACTGCTCTTGCCAATATGACAGCTTTAAGCAGCATTTACTCTGTTGGTGAACACAGCATGTGGTAAAATGACTTAGCATCATGAATAAACACATATGCTTGCTTGGGTCCAAATTTTAGAAGTGACAAACCCATTTTCTGGCCCAAGATTTAATGGACTAGAAACAAACTAAAAGGTGCATAATTTACTATGCATGAACAAGTAACTTCCTTTGCAGCAAGTGAACTCTGATATCAAGTGCTGCACTTAGAACTGCTGATTACAGGTTGTGTGTTCCTATTACTAATGTGTGTGTGTGCATGCACACACACACACACACACACCCCTCTAAACATACCCCAACAATAGTTCTTTCATTCCTTGAAACATAACTGGGTATAGAACTGGTTGATCATGGATGCCTAATACCATAAAGTAAAGAAGAAATCCTGACTTGGGGGGGAAAACGCATTAAACAAGAGATTAATAAAAAGATGCTAGTCTAAGCCAGCAACAAAAAGAGGTGTCAGGAGATAATCCCTCTTCAAAAAATGCAAATTCCATGCCTGGTTTCTTTAGCTTGAAAGTGGTGTCCCCTACCTGTCACGTTTTCCCCAATAGACAGTCTCATCATTTTACTTTTAGTCTTGTTCCCATTTTATGTTTACATTTTATTTTCTCGTTCCCTTCCCTGAATCCCCTGCTTCTAGTTTCCAGCTCAGTGTTTACAGAGACCTTTACTAGAATGAGGGAGGTTGAAGAGACCCCATTTTCCCCCTTCTCTTGTCATGCCCATTCTTTTTTTCCCTATTCCCAGAGAATAGATAAGTTTACCCAGAAAATAAAAAGCTAATACAACCTTTTGCTCATCAACAAAAGTATGTCTTGTTGTAGCCAGGAATAAGTTAATAAAACAGGGAAAAGCCTTAGTGGCTTAAAAATAGGCTCCTTGGGGTTATGAAGGAACAATGTTGTTTTTTCTTCCCAGCGTGCAAGGATTTAATTAAGTGATAACAGTCACCTTGGGGTGGCTGCACAAGGCAATAATATCTAGGTGAAGAAAAATGCTGAAGAGAGTTGAGTACAGTCAATTTATCTTCAGAGAAGGCAATAAATGAACAAAGCATAGGTATTGGGCTGATTGTTTTGCAATGTTTCCATTACTGATAAGCATCAAAAAAAAAGCACAGAGATTTGGTATTTTCAGTTTCTGAAATGTATTAAATACAGAGAAAGGAAATGAAAAAATTGCTGTGAGGTCACATCCTCACATTCTCATTACAAACAGTTTGGTAATTATTCAAGCTAAACATAGAACAAGGGAATGTTCACGTTGACACAAAGGATGCGGACACAGCTGAGTCGTTTATTTGTAAGCAAACATACAAAACTTGGAAATTTCTGTTCTGCCAAAAAAGAGAAAGCAACCATAAAGAGAGGTGAAGGCAGAGTGAGGATGCATTCGTGGTCAGCCTCAGAAACAGCAGACTTTCTCTGTTCAAAGGTCAAGTTTGAGGAAATTTAAAGAAGTTTAGGGGAATTAGTACAGAAGTGTTATGATAGAAGAATATCCTAAAAAACAAGCAACCAAACAAAGACAAACCCCCCAAACAGTGACCTTATTAGCCTGCATAATATTAAGAACTAACTGTAAGGTTAGAATAAAATTATTGAAAGCTCAGGCCCACAGAGAATGTTAACAACAGAAACATGCCATTGGTTTTCAAAGCAAGGTTTGAAAGAAAAGTGTGCATGGATACTTGGGTGATGAAGCCAACACATTACTTTCACTTCTTTTTGTGGGACGTGGGGCTTGGGGATGGGCAGAAAGTAAATGGAGAGTCTTTTCTTTTTCTAGTACCGTAACAGCAACACAAAACTTCCTTCTATACTGCTCCAGTCTTTTGTCAGTGGATCTCAAGGCACCCTGCAAAATTAATTAATTCTAACCCTACCTCTGCTTGGTATACAGAAAATGAGACACTGAGGTTAAATGTAACTTGTCTAAGACCACTCAACCTGTTTGCCGTACAGTTTTGATCCCTAATTCCCACACTTCTTGTCTACTTAATTGCCTTCTTGGAGACCACATCACCTCCCTCTTAAGAGTTCATGTTCACATCTCTCCAATTTCAGTGATGATTGAAAAAATCCTGCCCTGAACCCCTGCCCTCCACTTCCCTAGCTATGCCTCCAGCCATACTCTTCCTTCAGTGAAAAGTAGACCCAGCAGAGCGGCAAGGTTGGCATCTCTGTTTCCATCTGGGTCAGCCCATGCACACCGCAATGTTGAGACAGGAAACGTTTCCTTCCCCTACACAATCTTCTTCTCCCTCACTCACCTCTCCCCCTGAGAGTCAACGTGCTTGATTGATTCCCCCTCCCTCCGCAGGATACGCAAAGAATAAGAGTCAGCTAGATGATGATGCTTGAGAGGTTGCCTGCATAAGGAAAACAGTAAACAACTCAAAAGCAAATAAAATAAAGATAAAATCACAAATGCTTTGTCACAGAAATCCTATCATCTTATGTGGCTCTATGACAGATTTGTAAATTATAGAATGTTGGGGGTGGGTAAGGTTTGATGAGATTTTCAAGAAAAAAGTGTAGGGTCTTACAATTATTATGAGTACTTGTGTTGTCTTAAGGTTGCATTACAGGGGAATTGCTTTCTCAACTTACCGAAAAACAAAAACTTTTCATTTTAATCAAGCCTTTATGTAAGTAAATTCAAAGGCAGTATTGAGGAGAAACGGGATGCCACTCTCCTAGGTTACCCTATCTTTTCCAAATACTTGTCAGTGCTATCTAATATTAATAATAATAATTCTCATAAGTCCTAATGCCAAGGTTTAGGTGACAAGTCTTTTTACAACAGCAGATTTTAATATTAGATAACTTGGGGTTTTTCTGTTGACAGCTGTCCAAGACTGACTACTGTAAGAGACAAACTGCTGAAGGAATTATTTTACTCTTCTGTTCCAAAGAGAGTTGTAAACTGCTGAATGCAGGGATATTGGAGTTTTATTATGTTTTGGTTTCAGTGCTGCTGTGCTAACAGCACAACAGAGCAGGGAGAAGAAGGTCTGACTCTAGCCATATACTTCTGAGCAGAGGGAACTTCTCAAGGTTCTTTTGGTTTAGCATTATTAGTTTTCTGGTATTATTGTGTGGGAGTGGCCAGTAACCATTGGGTCCTTTAGGACCTTTGAGCTACAAGCCTTGTATGGGTCTACTATCTAGGGTCCTTAAAGTGGGACTGAATGGGATAAGGACAACCAGTTAACACCCATGACATTACCTACATACATAACAATAAGAGTTTCTTTTTGGTTGGCCAAAATAACACAAAAGGGACTCATATATTCATTAATTCGTGTTCCAATGTAAAGTGGTCTGCACAGGTTTATGGCCTATGCCACCACAACCCGATGCTAGCCTATGGGCAGGGAAGACTAAAGCTCTGTTGATAATTAAAAGCTACATGAACCACCTGGCTGAGGCAAGGTGACCAGCTTGAGACTCCAGATGCTAGCTCAGATCGTCAAGGCGAGCAGTGCTCTGTGCTCCATAAGGCCCTTAAGCCCCCAGGCTCCCCTCTTCTCTGCAGTGGCTTGCCTCTCAAAAGAGCACTCTCCTTGGCATGGGTGTCTGGAGTGACTCACGAGCTCACAGCTCTTCCCGTCCAGTGTCAAATGAGTCTCTACTCTCCTAGCACCAGTGGTTTCACAGTGGAGCTCTAGGGGTTGGGTATAATTGAGAAGTTAGAGAATGATTCTGTATGCTTATTTTTCTCAACTACCTTGCTCATTTAGCATCATTATCACCACCCACGATGGCTCTCCCAGTGTGATAATTTAAAATAAGGTTGATGATCTCATTGGTATATTTAATATTAAGAGGCTTTGGTTTGAATATAAAGAAACTACAATTCTGATTAACGTCCATTAATCTATGAACTAGCCATATTTTCAAACAACTGGCCAATTAAAAGTTTATGCCTGTGTTGAAACCTCTACTTACCACTTTACCATTAACAATAATACACCCTAGGAGATTTTTCCTGTTTGAGCATATCAAAGTGAAACACTGATTTGTTTCATTTTAATCCTCAAAAGTGAATTGGTTGGCACATTCTAATGTGCCCTAAATTAGGGAAGCTGCCATCAGTTAAATACACAACAATTAAAATAGAGCAGAAGTGTTAATGTAGGCAAAATCTACTCATTTATTGATCTTAAGCAGAAGACAAAAATGTTCATTTATTTTAGCCACAGAAGATTAAATTTTCCTTCCAGGAACATTGTCTACATGGAGGGGGAAGATATACACCATCATATTGACTTACTATTCCTGTCAGATATATTAACTTCCAGTTCATGCTCATTATGGCCATGTGAAATAGTTCTAGGGATTTTGTTGTTTTTTCGTAACATAGCTGTACTGCTGAAGTATGAAAATATTTCAGGAAAAAAATAGACCAGTAATTGAATAGACTGTCAGGAAAACATACACCAATTTCTTTTTCAAAGAGATGGGTAACTGAATTTTCTAGACATTGTGTGAAATATCTAGAAAATTCAAATGTCTAGAAAATTTGACTAAGGTATTTGAGCAATATCTTAGTCAAACCTTTGGACCTATGTTTTAGTTGGAATTGTAACCCGTTATATAATTTTATTGGTAAACATAGAAAAACTTGGCTACATCTTCTATTTATTATGAAAGGTTACCTTTTTACCATATATGAAAGTAGAATTTTAAAAGTATAACAGCAGGAACCTCCAAAGCATAAAAAAGCACATAAAATAACAATGAAAACCAGTTCTCAAATGGGTAACATCTCCAAATCTTGCATTATAGTCTAGCTTTTATCCTTGGTGGTTTAGCCTTGAATCTCCCATTAGTGCTGATGGGAACTGCATAGCTAAAGCCCATGCATCAAGTTGAGGAAACACTTCTTCGTATTAGTTCTGACTCCAGTGTTATAACACAAATCATGATAATATTTTTCTATCTCTGCATTTCATTGGGAAAAAATACAATCTAGCACTCTACACAGTCATAAATTATGACTCTATTCTTCTACTGTTTATGATTATTACCCTATTCCATATAGAAAATAATCTTTTAAAATAACATTTTAAACTATGGTTTTTAACAAATAATAATTGTAGTTTTGTTGTATCTATCATTGAAGATTTAAAAAATTACAAATAAGACTTTCATATCATAACCTCAACAGAGATGTATCATTCTATCCACTTTACATATTTATGAATCAAACAGCTCTCTCTATGTCTTCAGGTTTGATTATTGCTGTGGAACAGTAGGGAGCTGGAGGTGAACGCTTAGTTCTGTTCACCTCAGGTCTAATTACAAACTCTTATTAGCACTAGTAGGGGTTAGCTCAGCTGTTTAGAGAACTTGCATAACGAGGCCAAGGTCAGGAGCCTGAGGCCTCTCTCCAGCGGTTTCACTCTGTTCTATGGCCAAAGAGACTGTTCCTGATGCTAACCAGTGGCCTCTAAACATATATAGCACTCTCAGTCACAGAGGGATAGGGCAGAGAGCGTGGCTGGGTCAGTTTAAATCCATCAATGCTGATAGAAAAATAGGCTCAAACTGTATGTCTGCACAAGCAGATTTTTGTGAATAAAATATTTACTAACAAAACTAATAAGTATAAAAGTTCAAGTAGGTTCCAAAGACCTTTCAATAATGGCAAAATGGCTTAAGAAATTTTAAGAGTAATTCATCTTCATTAACAACATTCAGAAAATACAAATAAGCAAAAATAGAAACATAAAAAAAATCTATAATCCAGAGATGCATTCTACTAATGTTCTGATGAACATGTTAATTGATTAACTCATTAGGTATTTATTGGGCCACTACTATGTGTTGGGAACTAACCCAGGTACTAGGCTCTGAAGATGATGAACTAGGCAGATAGTCGGTGTTCTCTTGAAACCTACAGTTTATAGACACACAGTTTAAAAAGGCATACTCTATATGATTCTACTCTATAGACTGTTGTAGAAGTTATTCAACCAAAAGGTTTGCCACATTTGCATCTGCTCTGGGCCTCTTCTAACAGCAGTCCTACTCAAGTGTCCGTTTTACTGTTTCTTATACTAAACTTCATACTAGTCTAGTCAAATACATTTTGAGCCTATTTAGAAAGTCATATGCCTAAGGGTACTGCCCTAGAATGATAGTGAAAAGGGATATTTCAAAATTACTGTGAGGTCCCCATCCAGATTTCTTTTAGTAAAGGTGTAAGTGATAATTTTTATGACAGTATATATACTTTTATTATAGAATTTGAGTAAATACTATGCTTGGTTTTGCTTGTTCTATGATAAAGGCTCAAACAGCATCTCTCTATAAAGTCAGAGAAACATTTTGCTTTGACTTTTAGTTCTTTTCAAAATCTTTGATTGAATCCTCTGAGAAAAATAGCAAGTTCTATTGCTACTGCTCCTTGCTAATATGTTCCTCTTATGATGAGCATTATGTCCTGTGGCTTTAAAACAGACACAGCACACGTCCTGGAAAGAGGACTTCTCAAGAGCCGAGGCAGTCCATTCCCACTGTGAGTGATCATAGCAGGGATTCCCCCATTCCACTGTGCCCCAAGAGTCACTACTTAGAGTGTGTTACAGAGCTGACATTCCAGGAAACTCCAAAGTCTCATCAGAGTGCACGCTGTGTGGTCACGGTGGAAACTTCAGACCCCTTTCTATTTATTTTCAGAGAGAAACAAGATGTACGAGGTTCATAGAAAAAATGCGATTAAATAACCACACATGGAGGTTGTATGAAGAAGAAATTCACAAAAGATTCCAATTATACATATATAGGAGGTAGCAGACACTTTCTCACTACATACTATTGTGGACTTCTCAAATGGAAAATGACAGGTAAGAAGCCATTTCTATGACTTGAAAATACTTGTCCACTGAAAACCATATTGTAGTCACACTCCTGACTCCCTCACATGTTTCTATAGTATCCAGCTCCTAGCAACTATGTCATTAAAGGGATTTGGCCAACAAATCCTGACTCCCAATGTAAAGAAATACACAGTTTTATCATTTTCAGGATGGGATCCAAGAGAGTATACAAATCAGGCCCATTCTGGAGTTAGTGTTAACCACTTCTCTAGCTGTTGCTTTGTCTGACACTTTCAGCATGCCATGGTTCATACATAGAAATAGTACTGACATAAGGAGTTTTTTTTTTTACTGCTCTGTGAAATAGTAAGTACCACACATAGCAGAAATTTGCAAGTCTTATTAATTTGGTTACACTGGCCAATAATAGTCAGCAGGCGGCTGTAAATTCTCCCTGTAGATTATATATTAGATTATGACACTGAATAAAATGAAATAAACAAATACTCTTGTCATGATGTCTAGCTAACTGAATAAAATGACAAAAAGATTTGGTAACATTTTTAAGGTAAAGAGTATTATTTTGTAAAGCATAAACACATTAATATATGGGGCAGAATATCAGGGAAATACCTGTTCACTTGTCATATATTTAAATATTTGTCATATACATGAATATGATATGTATATATACATGTGTATGTATATATGATGTGTAACATATATGTAAATTCTGTAACTTTAAAAAAATTCTCACTATACATTTCGGATCTCTTTTCACGTCACCACATACAGGTGTGATTTTCTTTTTTGTAAATAGTATGGTATTTCATAATAAATTTAACCATTCCTCTATGGAGCATGGTTTCAAAATTTGAGGCAATTAGAAGCAATGCCACAATGGATTCACTTTAGGATTTATTTAGTGTAATATTCTTTAAAAATGAATTACTTGATCCCTTCTAATAATACTGAGAAATTGCTCTTTTTGCCAAATTGTTTTCAATATCAGAACTATGCATTCTCATCAATAGCAAACAGGAATGTCAGTTTCTCAACATTCTCACCAATATTTGATGCCATCAGTCTTTTCGAACTTGGCCAATCTGTGAAGCAAAAGCATCTGTCACTGCTGTTAATTTAAAGTCTTTTCATGTATTGTTTGGTCATTTCTATTTCTTTGGTGACATTTCCATTCGTATCTTTTGACCATGTTCTAATGGCATGTTTGTCTTCTTGTTGAATTTTTGGATCTCTTTATATAGTTTGGTTATTTATCCTTTGCTTTATACGTTGTAATATTTTCCGTAAGTCTGCAATTTATCTTTTAATTTTATTTACGGTATCTTTTGTTGTACATAGTTAAAAATTTTAAAGTAATCACCTCTGCCAGTCTTTTATAATACCTGAATTTCTTTTCATAAGAAGCTCTTCTCCACCATGAGAAAATAAAAAGGTTCTCTTCTATTATTTCCACTGTTTACAGTTATGTTTATTATGCTTAGTTCTTTAACTCTTGAGTTAAAGAATTAAGGAATGCTGTTTAGAGCATTTCTGAGGTTCTGTTTGAAAACAAACTCTCCCTTTGTGCAATCTCAGTTTTAAAATAACTCAGTATCATTTTTGAAAGCTCACTTTAAAGTGTAAGCATGGTTTTCTAGGACAATGAACCAACAAAATTTGGGAGTCAACTTAGACAGGGAAAGGCTACTGCTTCCTTTCCTGAAGCAGAATGAGACCTTATCTTACTACTGTTTTTAGGAAGCGGTCATTTACTACACAACAGGAAAGGAATTTTCAAAGGGAAAGGAGAGAACAACGCCTACTTTTTACATATTATTCCCAGGGCAGTGGATAATAGCGACTTACAGCTTATATGCAATCACTTCATTCATCTTAGATTTCTGGTTACTAAGCAGCTGCACAGAAAGAGAGAACTTCCAGAGTCAGGGAGGTCTGGGTTCAAATCCTAGGTTGAGCCATTTATGAGCCCTATGAGCTTGGACAAATCATCTGTTTCTCTGGGTTTTTTAATTTAGGAAATACAGCTAACACCTGTCCTCACAGGATGAAGTGAAGTGACTCAGGTAAATCACTCAGCATAGTGTCTGCCCCATCCCAGAGCTGCTGAAGAGAACCCCAAAGAGGTTGTACCTTTTCCCAGAAAGAAAGAATATTTAATCTCTAATTAATAGTAAATGTTGGCTACAGCTGGGGCAAAAGCTCGACAGAGACCAAAGAAAGGAAAAACTGAGACTGGACGTGGAATTTTATTTAAAAAAGAATTGAACTTTAAAAAGGACGGAAAGATCAGAAGCTCAGTAATGGAGTTGATTTACTGTAATGTGATTTTCCTTTTTATTAGTCCTTTTAGCCTGGATTGTTTGGTGTGAGCTGAATTTCACTCATAATTTATATTGGCCACCACTGAGTTTCTGAATGGGCCTGCATTAGCAAAGATAATTGAGACCTGGATACATAGTTGAGATTTCCTAACATTTGCACAGATAAATTAAGACTGAATGCAGCAAACAGCCCAATTAAAATAAGCATGAGACTGAGGCAGACAAGACTTGATTCAAAAGGATGCAGAAATGGCAAGTAAGCACAGTAGAAGATCACTAGCCATTTGCAAAATGCAAATTAAAGTCACGATGAGATACCAGCACACACCTATCAGAATGGCTAAGATTAAAAACAGAACGCTGACAATCCTAAGTGCTGACAACAGTGCAGAATAACACTTGATGGGAATGCAAAATGGTACAGCTCCTCTGGAAAACACTTAAGCAGTTTCTTAGAAAGTTAAATACACACACACACACACCACGTAATGCAGAAACCCTACTCCTAGGTATTTACCCTAGGGAAATGTAAGTCTATGTTCACACAAAAATCTGTGCACAAATATTTATAACAACTCTACTCATCGGTGCCAAAATATTGAATCAACCCAAATGTCCTTCAATGGTTGAACAGAAAAACTGTGGTACAGCTGTACATAGGAATACCACTCAGCAATAAAAAGGAATTACTGATATGAGTCTCAAGTGCATTATGCTGAGTGAAAGAAGCCAGTCTTGAAAGCTTACATACTGTATGATTCCATTTATATGACACTCTCATAAAGATACAATTATAAGGAAGGAGAACAAATCAGTGGCCATCAGGGGTTGGAGTAAGGGTGATACAAAGTGATGGCACAAAGGAGGTCTTTGGAATTATGGCACTTTTCTGTACGTAGATTGCGATGGGTGGTTACATTAATTTAAACACGTTAAAATTGATAAAATTGCAGACAGGGTCAATTTTACTGTATGTTTTAAAAATCATTTTTAAAGGAAAGTACAGCCTATTTTAAGACTCACACTTCCTTTGACTGGACTGTATGAGTTCTGGTACATATATAATGGTCCAAGGGGCTGACCTTGGACCTTCCAACCAAAAGATAGTCTTCTCAGACATCTTCAAACACATAAAAGAACAAAACAGAATAAAACAAAACCTCTTCTTCTGTGTGTTTTCACTGGACCGATTTTATCTTCATCTACTGCTTACTGTTTACCCATACAGAGAATATTTCCCATACTTGCAGAGCATCCTGCAAGGAAACCATGTGCAGTTCCTCACCCCACTCTGATCTCTACCTTATTATTTGGAGCTACTGAAAAAGTCTGATCACCAGTAGCAAGCTGGTTGCCAGAGCCTTTGATTTTTTAGCAACAGCTCAGCTACCACCATGAAATAACCTCTCCTTTTCCCACCCTCCCATCCCCTATTTTTATTTATTTTTGGGAGGAACAAGTTGTCTTTAACCCTTGGACCCAATTTGAAGGCAATGGAAATAATCAAGACTGACATTTCTAGGGTTAAACGTCAAGTAGGAGAAAGAGCTGAAAAAGGAAATTCCCCTGCTTCTTAGTAATGAAAAGCTGAGGGTATACCTTCTGTGGCTGTCTATGAGATGCTTTCACATCCATGTGTCAAGGGTTTTTCAAACTGACAACTTGCAAATTTGAAATACAAAAATGCCCAAAGCGATATTTTAGTGGCTCAGGGAAACTCTTGTGTGGGAAAAAGAATTCTAAAGTGAAACGTCTCTTGAAATCACACAGGGCCTGACCACGATACTCTAATTATGCTAATTGCTTCAATGCCCTTGCTTTATTTATGCTGAGCAGCTAAGATAAATAAAGGAAAATTGCTTTGGATCTAACTGTATTCATATCAGAATGCAAACTAGCCTGTGTTTGTTATGTGATTGCTGATCTGTTTACACTAAATTCTGCAGGTAATTGCAGTTTTGATTGCACATTTATTTCTAGCTGCACAGGTCCCAGGACTAGGTCTGTCTGTTTTTATAATTAAACCGTTTTGTAATATCTAAACTCACTAAAGAGCAAAATGATGCTTTAAGAATTTACATATTTTATGCATTAAATATAATACTTTGGTGAGCGGTGACAAAAAGGAAAGAAAGTATGTTTATCACTAAAAAAAATTGGACAGCATGTCTGGATTTGAAGAAATTCGAGACATCTGTTCCAAGGCCTGTTCACCGAATGGGACAGATGCCTGGCGCATCCCTGGAATCTGTTGTTCAACACATAGTTTTTGAACTTTGAGTTGCAACTTTCATATTAGTAAAATATGTTAATAGAACATGCTGCCACTTGGTGATTCCTAAGACAATGGAATCATATTTTATTCCCCAGTGAAACAGTGCCTTTCTGTCTGTTGTTCAGAAGCTGAAACTTCATAGAGTTGACATGGTCTTTGTTTTCTGTACTAGACCACTTTTCTGGGGATGTTCACGGTGGTCACTTTTCTGAGCTTAGAACTCAGTTTTGATTACAGCTTCCTTCGGATTCTCTTCACAGCCAACGTGCTTAAGAAAAAAAAACATACATACATACATGAAAGAAAAAAAATATTTCTTGTCTCTTTAGGATGCCCATTACTTTAACAACACAAAGGAAATGGATTTGATAATGTCACCACTACAAATGTAGGATGGTGTCACTTTTGCATTGCTTCTTCATCCATCATCAAATTCTGAAACAGTAATTCAGTCTGCCCTACTTAATGGAAAAGTTAATATCAGTCTATACAGACTAGCTTGCAAAGCTTCTTAACCTAGATTCTGCTCAGGAAAAATCCACTGTTACGAGGTTATTTTGTCTAAAATACCCCTGAGGCATGCTCTCAATAAATATAGACTAGTTAAGCACCCTGATGGCATCTTTAGTTTTCTTCCTAGGGAAGATAAGAGAAGTTGGGAAACTGTTAAGACACACAAAGTGCCTTGAGTAAACTAAGCTACCTTGAGAAAAGTGTAATTTTCTTAATACTAGCACAGGACTGTCATGACTCTACAGTGTGGTGGCCAAAGCAAAAAAGGATGAACCATGGCTACTGAGAGACCTCCTAAGTCCTCCATCCCTTCGAAAGAACAGTTACCCCAAGCATTAGTCATATTTTACCTTGTTTAGCTGTGTTGTTCTAAGTCAAGATTTGGGGAGACTGGATAGAGGGAGAAATTTGAAGTCAGACAGCTCTGGGTTTGAATTTAGGATGCCTCACATCAACTATATGACCTCGAAAAACTAAAAGAAACATTATTGAGTTGCTCAGGTCCTCAGATTCTTTGGGACCCTTCACAAGGCTGCTGTGAGAATTAAATGATGTGACACGTGACCGCTATTCCTTAAGGCATGTGACACTCAATAATTATCAGTTGCTGTTGTTATATTAGAAGTTAAGAATCTTCCTAAGTTTTCCGTGACATCAATCCCTGCTCTGGTCTGTGGAAGTTGTTCATTACGTTGTTATAGGACTCACTGACACTGTCACCAACTACCTCCCTTGCTGGTCCACTGGGTAAATGCAACTTTTTCGCAGCCTGGTTAAGCAGGCGCTGGGAAGAGGCTTGGGTTAGATGCATATTTGCTGACAAAAGCATGAAGGATTTCTCAGAAGGCTCAGTTAGAAAAAAGAGAGTTTTCCACTTGGCATCCTCCAAATCTGCAGACACATTAGGACGACTACTCCCTCCTCTTTGTTACGTCTTCACTTGATCATAGTCTATTGTTGCATTTATCACCTTCTGCAGAATTATTTATTAATATTTCCATATTTCCCACTAGATTGTGAGTGCCCTTCAGGCAGAGATGCTGTCTTCTTCTTCCTTTTGTCCCCAGAGCATGGCATGAGGCTTCTCACATAGCAGTGGCTCACAAAGTGAATAAGTGAATACTGCATGAATGTGCAGCTTGGTAGCAAAGCTTAGGCTTTGAAGTCAGGCAGACCTGGCTGAAATATCAGCGGGGTGGGCACATTAAACTCGTGGAGTCTCTATTCCTTCTTCACCCCTCCTTCCACACACACAATAAAAGATAATCAGGATAATCTCTTACTTTGCAGGAATAGTGTGAAGAATAAACGCTTCACCTATATTATGAATTTTTTCTCTTGAAGGGGAAAATAATTCTATGGAAGAGAATTTAGAGAACACAGAAATTAATATATGGTTTACTAATAAAAAGGTATGGCAGGTTTTAGGTCCAGGACATTAGCTTCCTGTATACTTAGGACAAGATGAAGATTCCTGGATTCCTTGTGTTGAAATGGAAGGAATGTGTTCCTTCTGTTGAAACAGCCATTGCTCCAAATTTTTGCCACCCTCTGGCAGGGAGATCAGGATGCAATATCTGAAAGTCCCTTAAACCCCAGCGTTGTTCAAAAGGAAGCCCCCAGCACTTGCCCACTAGGAAACAGGATTCTCACGTTTAAAACACAAGTCCTCCTTTGTCCTCTTTACCTAATTCTTGGAAACCAGTTAATCAACCAATGGGAAAGCAGATTTCTGTGGGATCCATTCTTTCTATTAATACTTCATATATAAATCCTGATTTTCACATGAGATGTGACCATGCATTTATTATCTCCACACACTTACTCAAATCTTTCCAGTATCAGTAACTCATAACGGGTGTGCATTTGTGTATGTGCACATAAAATCATACACAGAAAGAAACGGCACTTTCTCCAAAGGAAGTCATATGAGAACTCTGAGTGAAATGACTACATCTCTGAGAAACAGAGATAACATCTTATTTTGTTATAGGCATATCTATTAGACAGAATTGAGGCACCAACATGCAAATTGTACAGTTGTTCTGGGCAACAATTTCTTCCTATGATAATAACCCTGGATGTGGGCTCTTGCTGTAAACGACATCACAAGGTAAGTGGTTACAGGGTACAGGATAGGGCTAGGAAGATTCATTTCCATACCCTGCTCACTTCAGAGCACCCCTGACAAGGGCTCATGCCCTCAGTATTTGTCCCAGCTACTAGGGAAGAAGGAGAGTGGATAAGGAAGGGGAAAATCATAAATGGGGAAGAAGGAATGCTGTCTAACACTGGTAGCCATTGGAGGTGGTCAATCAACCTCCTCCTCCTCCACATATAGCCAGACAGGCATTTGCTACATTGAATACTGGTATTCAAGGAATGGGGGTTCTGCCAGCTTCCTAAGGACAAGGATGCCATCTATTCCTCCTTACAGAGTCTTTACATAGTAGGTGCTGAACACTCATTGGATGAAGAGAAGTTTTGAAAGGACCTTGTTCTCATAACAAAAATGAATGAATATTAGGTTATGTCAATGAAGTAACTTCATTAACACAGTGAGGTCTGAAGGGCTGGGTAACCCTCCTACTGCCTGGCCTTAATGATGTGCCGCTTTGGCTGCTGTCTTCATCCTGAACAATTTGCCTGGCTCTGCCGAGGCTAAATTCTGACCTGACTCCCTTAGGTGAGAGGTACTAAATTACTGAGCTTCTGAAATGAAGCTATTTCCTATATTGCATTTGCAGGATACCTTAATATATATTCAGTAACTACTAGTTTGATTTTTTCCCCTGATCTCATTGTCACTTCTCCATATATTGGACCCCAGGAGGACCCTATTCACTGATCCCCCATGACTAACAAGCTATTTAATTCACCAGTGGCTTCCTTCATTATTTTACAGAATCAGCCTGTAAGAGCCCAGTATACATACTGAAACCTCTTTTACATGGGATATTCTTTACTGGAGTGATAGTCATGCCCTGTTTCAACAACATTCAAAAATTTTCCAATAGGTTTTTCCTCTATTAAAAACAAACAAATGGCTGTAGAGCCTATAAAAGGTAAAGGGGATTTTATAGGAAAATGGAGAAACATTTCCCAGGTTTTAAAAAACTATATGTGACTTCAGTATACTGTGAGTTTATTATTTACTGGTAATTCCTTCCCAAGACCATCAAGCACTTTCAAGTCCAGCCGAAGTAGAGTGAAAGAAAATCATTTCTGAGAGTTATGAAAGGTCATGAGTGAGGAAATGCATTCCAGGTACTCCAGGTATGTTCTAAGGCTTGGAATACCGGTAGGAAAACAACATGGAAAATTACGTCAAATTGTTTGCCATTCACTGATGATTATTTCACTCCTTTTAAATCTTTTCTAGGTTGCTGAAATCTCTGTTTTCATTTCACCTGTGTCTTCCTTTTATTTTTTCCCCTAACTTACCTTTCTTTCTGTTTTATCTGTCTCTTCTCATTTATTTTTGTCATGGTTTATTTCCCCATTTCCTCTTTCGTAATCTCACATTTCTCCTATTAGTTATCTTTGTCAGATAGCTAAAAAAGAAAACAGACGTTTCCCGGTTCCTGATCAGACCCTACCTCCCATGTCACATTCCAAACTTAGGCATGTTTATGCGTTAGTGGTCAATAATTTGGTTCGACATTTCAGAAACAACTTCTCCCCATTAATAGGTTTTATGTGTCCTACAACTTGAAGACTTCTCAAAGCTTCTCCCTTCTGGATAAAGATGCCCATCCCTAGGTCTCAGTGGGTCACAAATATGATAGAGTAAATTCTTTCAGTGACTCAAAGACACGGCATATAGGAAAAAATTCACAGAAATAAATGAAGCATCCTGAAATTGTACCTTTCCTCTAGAGCCTAGCACTGTGCTCTGACACTATAGGTGGTAAGAACTAACTTGAAATATACTAAACTTCTACCTTCTGATTGCAAGGGCATTATTACTGAGAATTTCCAATGCTTGCTAAAAAATACTCTTTATCTAAAGTTCTGAAGACAAAAGAATGAAGTCAGGTCCATCCCAATCTAATCTAGCAGTAATTATATGGCAAAGTGATTTCAAATATCATGCTTACTTGCCTAACTTCTGATTTTGTTTCCGTGCTAAGATGCAAAATTATAAAACATCCAAGTTCTGAGTCCCTGATCACATAATCTTTGAGATTCTCATGATCTTTTAGAAAAGATGACTGAATGGCTCTTTAAGTTTAATGTTAGGATAAAACTAGGATACTTATCCCCTTTTTTAGAACATTTTTCTACATTATGAATAGTACATTTAACACAAAACCAATTACTATGCCTTGAGATTAGTCAGTCATTTGCTAAAAATGTACTATTCTGGGTTGAATTGTGTTCTCTCCCAAATTCATATGTTAAAGTACTAACCCCCATTAACTCAGATATGACCTTATTTGGAAATAGAAGTGGTGCAGATGATGAAGTTAAGATGGGGTTATTAGTTTGGGCCATAATCCTATGTGACTGTTTCTATATAAAAAGAAGATGTTTGGACACACACGGTGAATGACACATGAAGATGGAGGCAGAGATCGGAATGATGTGTCTACAAGCGATGGTCCACCAAAGATGATCAGCAAACCACCGGAAGCTGGGATAGAGGCCTGGAACAGAGCCTCCCTCACATCCCTCAGAAGGAACCAACCCTGCCAACACCTTAATCTCACACTTCTAGCCTACAGAATTCTGAGACAACACATTTCTGTTGTGTAAGCCAACCAGTTTGTGATACTTTGTCATGGCAGCCCTGGCAGACTAATACAGATTTCATCTTTCTATTAGAGGAAGGTTATCGTCTAGCAAAGATACAACCATAAGCTTTAAGATCATGTAGACTGGGTTTGAATCTGGGTTTGGCAGATTATTGATTAACTGGAGCAAGTCATTCTGTGAATGCCAATTTCCTCTTTTGTAAAAAATTAAGATAATGGTATCTACTTTATTAGGTTGTTGTGAATATCACCATTTGACCAATTTTTGAGTGTCTGCTATAGAGAGGGACTTTTTGAAGGTGCTGGGATAGGGTGGTGAATAAAACAGCTCTAGTTCCTGTTCTCAAAAATCCGATAGTATAGCAGGAAGAAAAAGAATAACAAATTTACAGACAAATACATATGCAGTTAAGACTTAAGTATTATGAAGGAAAGGAACAGGATGCAGTTGTAGAGGGTAAGGAGGACTTTTAGAGAGGGCAGTACTTTCAGCAGTGTTGTCAAGACAGTCTTTCTGAGGAGGTGACATTTAAGCTGAGACCTAATGGATAAGAAGGAGCAAAATATGAAAAGATAACCTAAAAACATTTCCCCAAAGTTCATCTGAATCACAGTAGGTATTTGATTAAAGATAGTTATAGTTATTTTTGGCTATTATATGCCTAGCACTAGGATCTGCTTTATGGGGACACAGTAGCATCCGTTACCTGACACTCAAGGGCCTCCATAATCTTTCTCTTGCCTCAAGGCGTAGGTGTGTTGTGGCCCCACACATATAAGGGAGGTCCATCGTGGATCAATGGCAGGCACTGATCTGGTTCTTTGTAGCAGGGATTTATTTTGCTGGACTCTCCTTGGCCAGGGTCTTTTTTTTCTTGAGACAAAGTCTTGCTCTGTCGCCCAGGCTGGAGTGCAGTGGCACAATCTCAGCTCACGGCAACCTCTGCAACTTGGGTTCAAGCCATTCTCTTGCCTCAGCCTCCAGAATAGGTGGGATTACAGGTGCCTGCCACCACGCCCGGCTATTTTTTTTAAATTTTTATCTTTTTGTATTTTTAGTGGAGACGAGGTTTCACCATGTTGGCCAGGCTAATTTCGAACTCCTGACCTCAGGTGATCCATCCGCCTCAGCCTCCCAAAGTGCTGGGATTACAGGCATGAGCCACCATGCCTGGCCCAGGATCTTTTTTTTTTTTTTTTTTTTTGAGACAGAGTCTCGCTCTGTCGCCCAGGCTGGAGCGCAGTGGCATGATCTCAGCTCACTGCAACCTTGCCTGGGCCAGTGTCTTTTTATAGTATCCAAGGTTTCTCCTTTCTCTACAGTAATAATGATGCCAGATAACTATTCCCAAGATGTTTGGTCCCTGTGCCTTGAGTCATGCTGTTTTCTCTTTCAATCAAACCAGTCCAGCTCATTCCTGAAGCATTTCTGAAGCCGAACAGGAACGTACTTCCTCCTCTGAATCACTGAAGTACAGTACCTATCCCAATGTACTTTAGTTTGCCTTAACTTACTTTTTGTTGTATTTGTTTAATTTCTTCTACTGGATTATAACTCCCCTGAGTAGACGGTATTTGTCTAACTATCTTAGAGTGCTGAGAAGAGTGTGTGGCTCAGACTATGGGTGTAATTCAGTTGACACATGGTGCATGCCTATAAGGACATTCTGAGAGTGACAAAGTTAAGACAGACATCAGATGTAATTAGTAAACACACGTATTACATAGCTCCATATTATATATGAATGTAAAGCATTCAGATAAGGAATATGAGGCAAGTATGTACCAATTAACCTCTCTTTATTTTCTCCACACCGCAAGCACCATTCACTCATTGTTTACCTCAGCAAGCACAAAACATATGTGTAAGATAACTATTTTCCTTGGCTTTCTTAGTGTACATGGTGGTAATACATATAACCAAAGGAGTAGGGTGGGATATATACCATAAAAATGGCTAATATTATTTTTCTCATTATTTTTGCTATAAAAGACAATTAACACAGTCTTAAATGTGGTTTTCTGGTCCCCAATGTCTTTGTCCGAAAACTGGGGGTATTGTTTCCCACCTTGATCTTATTTCCAACATCAGAAAATGAATTTGTTATGCCTTCCTCAGTACATGGCGATGGTTAAGAGTAGAGGCGTTTTTATTATCTTGCTATAATATGGAGAAGGTTGACCCAAAATATTCCTGCTATGCTGCTACAGTTATTTGGAGAGGAACATTTCTCACCCACAGGGATACAACTACATCACTGCATCAAATTGAAGGTGAACTCTGCAATGTGGCGGTGGCACTTCAAATAATATAGGACATAAGGAGAAGAAGTTTTTTAAAAAACACAAAAATAAGGATTCCAATCTAGTATTTATAATTACATTTACTGGTCATCTGAAATATGATATTTCATCCCCTGAAATGATATCACGTGTCACGTGAATTTCTGAAGAAACTGTCCTCTAAACAATTTTGTCTGCCTATACGTTTATGGATTTTTACCACAAGGCTATGTCAAATATGAGCACTTAATTCAGAGCAAACACTATGTGCGTGTGTGTTTTTAAAGGCTTCTAAACCATATTAAATTTTCATTCATATAGGTACACAGAGACACATATTAAATAAACCTTCTACAAGAGTAACCCGTCCAGAAATGCAGCAAGAGGCTTCCAAAGGGCCAGATTTATTACAAATTAATCAAATAGGTAAGATGGATCATAATGGATATTCCAGCCAATGTAAACTGAGAGGAAAAAAAAAGCTCCGGCGGCAAGTCAAGAGCCAAATGTTTCTGTTTTGATTTATTTAGCATTTCCGAGATGTTTCTTCTGTGGGGAACAATATGCAAGGCATTGGAAATTCAGAAGGCACATCTTTTGTGTACCATAAAAATGTGCTGCTAACCTACAATACCCTTATAGAAATACAATTCAATAAGAAACTCAGTTGGGAAGATGTCTCAATAGAACAACATGAAAAAAATGGTCAATACAAGAATGATTCACTTTACTTTTACAAGGGATTTCGATGCTACGAATAGAAATGCCTTTGGAACTTATAAAATAAAATCCAGATAAACAGAGAGTCACATTTTTAATTCTTACACATCTCTAATGTGCCTTTTTTTTTTTTTTTTTTAAAGCAGATCATCTCTCCAAATCATCACTTCTATCAAGCCTATCGCTTGAGCAGTGTTACAGCACTCAGCCCTCAGGGCAAAGATAAGTCTTCACCATTGTCACATGTAGCACACACATATTCAGCCATATCATGCTGAATGGGAATACAGGACTTTGTAGAAACAGAACTGATTCCTGCAGAATATCCTGAGATACTTATCAAGCTGTTAAAGGAGACATCAGTCTTTTGTCTGTATTGCCCTTGACACCTCCTCAAGGAAAGTATCTAGAAATTCTTTGTCTTCTGAAGAACCCTCAGACCTCTTAGGTCTAATGTAGGTTAAGTGCCCTGCAGATCTCCCTAGAATAGAAAAGCACCTTGAAAACTGTAGTCTGACTTAATAGACACAAATATAATGAAAGCACTAATTCATAAGATCCTGTTATTTGAAGGAAAAAGCAGCAAAAGGCACAAGCTTCAGATATTGGTCTTGCACAGGGAAAAGCTGGAATTCTACCCTAAAATTTATCAGATACAACAATGACCTCTAAAAATCCAACAAGGGTAAAATGTATAAAGGTAAATTACCACATTATCATCCAATTATCATTGCTTGTTTTGTCAAGGGTAAATGACTATCTAGCAGCATTCAGCGTTTGCTTATTGATTAATGCGTACAGTACCAGCACCTCTCTGCACAGCGGTCCTTGCCTTGCCCCCCACTCAATAGCTGTGTTGAAACTGACCATTTTATTACAGGTTGCAGGCTGTGTATAACTCTCCCTGCCCATTTTAGAGGCATTAAATGAAAACGGATAAATTATTAGAGATTACTGGGCACTGCGAAAGAAATAATTGTGTTGCTTTTATTCCTGAAAATACAGAAAAATCACTGTGTTTAACTGTTGTCATAATCGAAATTTGATTCCATTCACAAACTCAAAACGGCACTTTTATTGCTTCTCCGTCTCTCCTGCCCATTTCATTCTCAACATCATCTGACAGAACTTTATACAAATCTCCTAAGGACAAACATTTCCAGTTTCACTTTTTTTCTTCCCCCAGATAAATCACAGTAAATGTGGTGTTCTTATTTCATCTCAGATTTAAAAAAAAGAAAACAAACCTCCCTCAGCAGATGAAACAAAACAACCAAACTCAGACAGCAAAGAGGCACACACAACATCTGAGATTAATAGACCCTATTTCGTCTCAAAGCGCTTTCTTGATATAAACGATACATAAGGGTCACCCCACACACCACTGAAACGTAGCCTCCTCTGAGGCACAGAAACTATATAACCCGGAGAAACACTCACTCCTTCTTGAGGGCAAGGGGAAGTGACTTTTTGTACTGTGGTAGCTCAGAGCTTCACCCTGACCCAATATCCTTCAAATCTTCTGCAAGCTGAAGATGGAATAAAGCAATGGCTCTAGAACCCCTCTGGGTTCAGCAGATCAATCCAACAACTAATTAAACCAGAAGCAGGGGAAAGATGCCAGGAGGATAGATGATGGGTGGGGGTGAGGCTTCAGATCTGGCTGGGCCTCACCTCTCGCTCCATATTCTCCCCGACAGTCTGGACACACCAAGGTAGGGTGAGATTCTGAGATGGGATCAGCTGGGCCCCTAACTTACCTCTCAAGGAGGTATCTGTGCAGCTCAGGGAAGGCACCTTGGGTCTCTCAATGGAGAAAAATTAGTATTATCTGGGTTCAAACACAAATGTGGGTGTTTGTTATTTTAAAATGTACGGTCTGCTAAAAGGAATGACTAGGAACGTGAATGTGTATTGTATTTGTGAGGAAGATGTGATAAGAAGCCATCCTAATCAACTTTCCAGGTACGTATATTTCAAGTACCTTACATCTCACTTAATCTGCCAATAACTTTACAAGCCATGTATCTGTACTGTTATTTCCACTTTACATATGCGCAAACCGAGGTTTGGAGAATTAATCTGTCCCACGTTACACAAATAATACACAGCAAACCCTGATTTGGCACCCAGATGGCTCTGACTTCAAATCCCATGCTAGCTTCTTCTCCTGTTCTACCCATGAATGACATCAGGGGAAGCTGGCAAGACTTGGAATTACTTCCTAGATCTCTGGAAGGCAGGCAACTAATGTTTGAGTATAATGAGAGCATAATTAGAGTCCCAGGAAAAGTAAGAGGGAAGCAGAGGGGAAGCTGGGGACGAGAAGAGAAGGAAACAATCAGACAAAGCTCAGAGAGAGCTTGAGAGTTCTGAGATGGCAGACTAGGATACTGAGAAGTTTGATGAGAAGGATCAAAAGGGAAACTCGCACAAAAGGAGGGTAAAATCAAAGGATGCCAGCGAAACAGTTGAAACTGGTAAATCTGAGCTAAGAGACATGAGTAACTAGAAACTGTAACTGTGAGCTGCTTGAACTCTGTTCTTTACATTCTTTTGTCTGTGGTCAATGTCACTTGTATAGAGGGTTGTGTGTAACAAATAGGTACAAGACTGGTATAGGTAGGGAGTCAGAAAGTCTACCAGGTTGGGACCAAGAGGATACAAGGGATTTATTCACTTAGTCATTAATTTACTCATTCATTCCTTCATTTATTAAAAATGTTTAGCAAGAGTCTACTATTGGCTAGACCCTGAAAATAACAAATAAGACCACAATATAGCTCCTACCCTCCTGTTGATTCCACTGTGGTAGAGTGCATGGACAACTCTTCAATCCTTAACTGATTGTTCTAAGAAGGAGGAAGTATTTTGGGAACACTAAAGAGAGGCCCCCAACTCTGTTAGGGTGAGGCTGGTCAGAGACTTGACTTGAGCCCTGACTAATATGTAGGAGTTAACTAGCGAGATGAAAGGGTGGAGGAAGGAGGATGTATTCCAGGTCAAGGAAATTTCATTTTTTGCAAAGGCATGGTAACATACCAAAAAAAAAAAAATCCTTGATGTCTGTTTATGTTGGTGTGAGTAGAAAGAGAGAACAGATATATTGCAGAGTGATGAGGCACTGCAATAGAGCAGACAGCTCTCTTTGCCTTTTTCTCTTGGAGTTGGAACTCTTGGTTGATCTCAAAGGAATGGAACAATGAGGGTAAGTCAGGCTCAAGAGTTATCTTGATGCACACTTAAACAAGCAGCTCCAATTCTATTATCAGATTCAATTATTCACCCTGAAATTGAAAATCCTCCTTACCTTGCCATCCAACTAGAGGAACTGACTCCTATCTCTCCCACCCCCACCATGAGTTACCTCTCCTCTAGCTGTTTACCTCCAGGGCCTCTGCATCAATTTATGAGCAACCCATCTCAAAATCTCCCATCTCAACAAGGCTCTCCCGCTGCCTGAGCTGCCTGCATCCTCTTAGCATGCTTGTACTGAATATACAGTGAACTTAATTGGTATTTGATATGTCATAGCATGAAAGCATTCTTCAGCCATTTCATTTATTACTCTTCAAGTTAGTCATATCATCTTTTGCTGTCAGTCAAGAATTGTTTCATCTGGTTTTACCTTGTAGTCTCTGGTACGTGGTGGATGTTCGGAAGCTGCTTGGGTCCGGCAGGAGGGCACCTATATTGGTGCAGGGAGGGTGTTGGGGAGAGCCGAGGATTTGGAATCAGATTTGTTCAATATGTTACACATTTACTGAGCACCTATTGCATGCCAGGTGCTGTGCTATATGCTAGAAATGAAAAGGTCAATGGAAAATAAACAGCTTCTCTGAGTAACAGGTGCTCACAGTAAGGCCTGGGGGTGGGAACTAGATGGGCAAATATGTAAATATGTAATGGTGATTTAATATGGTAAATGTGCTAAGAGACCTGAGCCCTAGGTGCTGCGGGGCATGACGAAAGCACAAAGAAGGAGTGAGGAGCTAAAAGGACAGGACCAAGAGGCTGTCAGAACTTTTCCTAAATAAAATGATGCCTGAGTTGAACCTTTAGAGAGAAGCTTTACAGGTGTGGGAGAAGAAACAGCCTAAGCAAAGGACCTGAAGCATAAAACAGCAATACACCCATGAGAAACTCCTTCCCCCTACAGCTCCATTGCTATATTGTCAGGCAATTCCCTCAAACTCCTAGATTCTATAACTCCAGGATGTTGCAAAGATCTAATGACATAACTCAAATGAAAGCCATGTTGTAAACTGTAGAGCACCATGCAAATGTAATGTATGTCATGACATTTCGACAGTTTTTTGGTGAATAGGGTGTAGACTTCAGGAAATGTCTGAGCAATTGAACTGAGCCTGTTTGCCAGAGGCTGATGACCCGTCCTTTAGGACAAGTAGAGAAGAACCCACCGGAAATCCAACTAAGATAAGTGAACTACAATCACCTGATTTAGAAGTTGGCCAGTATCATGAACATTAGTGTGTTTGTTTACTCTGTCAAAACCACTGGGGGTTTTCAGTGAATATAGGATGCCAATAGTGAACACCTAATCCAAGAAGCCACAGCATTTCCTCCATCAACCATGTCAGAATTGTTTAATATTTATTTGCCACTTCCTTTATATACAGCCTGTTCATCTGCCTCAGTAGATCATAAACTAATCCCATGCTGGGAGACCAAGATGTAGATACAGAATGCAGAGGGATGAGTTTAGAGAACAGAGAAATTTCTTCCCCCAGCCATTGGCCACTTTACCTATGCAGTCCCCATGATAAAACTCCAAAGGCCAGGCAGGGCAGGGCAATTGGTAAGACTCCATAGGAATGCTTTATGAGAATTCTTATCTTCATCATCATCATCAACACCATCATTATCACAACCACCATCACAATTTTTACGTAATATTATTGAGAGCTCACCAAGTCCTAAGATCCACTTAAAGGGCTTTGCATAGATACAGATTTAATATGCACAATAACTCCAATGAGGTGCTTATTATCATCAGCCCCACTTTCAGGATAAGGAACTGAGGGTCAGAGAGGTTATAGAACTTGCCCTAGGGCATGCAGCTATGAGATGGTCAGGCTGGGATCTGAAGCTAGATAGTCTGACTCTGGTGCTCCACTCTCTACACTTAGTTATATTTTCCTGCTACTAGGGGAAAGAATCACGTAGCTATGATCTATTCCACAGTATGTAATTTCATCAGGAAGATGAGGAGGGAACAGAAAAACTTGTATTTACAAGTGGTGGAAGAATGAAAACAGACTAAGCAAGTAAAGAATGCTCCCTTTTTAAATCTAAAAGCCTCCCTTGAAACCCCTCCTTGAAAGGAAAGAGGAAGTATTTAACTGAAAGATTTTCTAATTCTCTATCTCACTTTATGATCTTAAGTTTAGTACCAGAGGAAAGTAAAACACATAGGCTCTGGAGATAAAAGACTTGTGTCAAATTCTAGCTTTCCCACTGACTGCTATGATTAGCTGTGTAACCTTAGGCAAAGGTGCTTAATTTAGTTTACTCATCTGTAAAATGGGTTTTATAAATACCTATTTAGTATACTTAGCAGAGACGCTATGAGGGTTAAGAGTGTGTGCGTGTATGTGCATGTGTGTGGACGTGTTCTATCTTACCTCACAGAAAGTGTTAAATAGGGGTTAGCTACCATTATTATTCAATTTTCTTTGTGTTTAGCATGCAGTAATGCATCCATGTCAGTTACTAAACAATAATGTTCTTAACATGCTATACCAGTCTTTGGGGACATGTGAATAAAGTACAAAGTTGTTTAAAAGCAGAAAGAGGAAAAGAGATCGTAAAGGTGTTAAGAGGGCCAAGATCCATGAAGAGCAATAAATTCTGGAAAAGTTTCTAGAAGGGTCTTACAAGCAATGGTGTCCAGTGCTGTTGAGTGGTTAAGAACAACAGAGTAATGCAAAAAGTATGACTGTATTCCGTGAGTTGGAAGAATTGTCTAATGCAGGGATCAGCAACCTTTTCCTGTAAAGGACCAAATAGTGAATAGTTTAGGATTCGTGGGCGATATGCTCTGTCCAGCTTCACAACTCTGCTGTTGTAGAGTGAAAGCGGCACAGACAATACTTACACAAATGGGTATGGCTGAGTTTCAATGAAACTTTATTTGCAAAACAGGCAGCAGGCCAGATTTGGCTGGTGGGAGTTACAGGTCATAAACCCTTGGTCTAAGAGAAGTCTCATTAATAACTGCCATTAATAAGTGTTTTAGTAGCAAGTATGGGAATGATTTTCTATATATACATGCATATATATTTATGAATGTAAATATGCCCATTCAAAATAACCCTTTTGATAATGCCACTCTTACTCATTCTTATTCCATGTATTTTCTTGAGTGGAACGAGAAGGGAGATGAAGTTGTAACTAGAATGCTGGGAATTGTATGTATCCCTGAATATAACCTAGGGGTATGAAGTGAGTGTGGAAGTAGCCATGCTATGTGTTTGTGTGTGCACACACATGCATGTTACAGCTGAAAAAATATGAGAATAATTGGCTCGACAGAGCCAGAACTAAAATAAAAATGAAGACACCTGGATTCTGGTCACAGATTCGCTGTGTAACATTGGGCAAGTCATAATCTTTGTGCCTCAGTTTCTTCCATATAAAATGGAGTTAGACTAAATAGGAAGTCCCTTTTAGTCCTAAACATCTATGATTCTAAAATACTGTGCAAAAGGACATTAACTGTTGGGCACTTAATTTATTCTACAGTATTTTCTACAGATGATTTAGGAGACTGAATTGAGTCAACTAGAACTGTCATGATTTTAATTGGATTAAAAATGACTTTAATGGGTAATTTATCCAGTAGTTTATAATAATCATATAATTAAATAATCACAGGTATGTCAGTTCAATCTTAAAGGTTTTTATGACAGAGTAGCAAGTGTTTAGCATAAGGTACAGTACGATCTTTTAGTTATTTGACAGAGCTTTATTTCATGATACAATTTCTTTCTTTCATGTTCTAATTTCAAATTTAATTTGTTAAATTTTGTAGAACCTTCTTGATGAGATTAGATAAGATTAAATTATTTTAAACTTCTCAGGAGATTTTGCTTCCTCATCAACTTACTTATGCCTTTTTAAGAGAAGAATATTCGCCAAGGGAAGCAACGCAACCAAGTTGGGCATCACAATAGTCTTGGTAAAGGTTTTATATCCAAATCAGTCTAAGCGCAAAGCAGGAATAACTGGATGGCCCTTATGTGTGACTCAGATAACCTCACTTGGTGAGAGGCTGGAAACTTAGAGTGTACATTGTTTATCTACTTGAGAGGGATAGGAGGTTGGATTTAGAGACAAAGAGGTGTGGGACAAGCTGCCCTGTCTATGTGCAACTCCGTTGACAAGGCACTATTCCTTATACCATGGGTTGCCTCTGCACACCTTCAGACTGACCCAGAGCCCCTTGTTAATTCAATTCTGAGCATCTCCTGAGTTGAAGCAGACAATAATGCAGACATGGACAAAATTGTACTGCGATTGTGTGAGTGAACTAATGTCCAAGGGGGATTATGCTGAGACCACCAAACTCATTTCACTTGTGACCTAATCATCTCTCAAACTGGCCCCCTGTGGATATGAATATATTAGGAGGAAGAATTATTAAACAATTACTCTTGCGCCTGGGGTACATGCCTTTTAGCAAGCCTGGGCATGCAAGTCTTCTCCTCCAACTTCTTCTAACCACCTCACCCCTCTCAAACCTTTTTCCCCCATGGGGAAAAAATACATTCATCGTGGCTAGCAAAAAGAGTGACTTTTTATAACAAGTCCCCACAAATCCAGAGCGTGAGCTTTTTCTTTGTCAAAAAAACTCTGCAGCAAATCATAGGAGCCAAGAAGGAAAAAACACTCGCCCATTCAGCTTGAATTTGTATTAAACTCTTCATTCATGAGAACATAATCCTTCTTACTCCCTTGGAAGGTGGCAGAGTTTAATAGATTGGAATGATGCAAAGACCTGGTTTTAAATCCTGGCTTTACCACTTCGTAGCTGTGTGAACTTGGGCAAGTTACTTGACCTCCCTAAGGTGCAGCTCTATTTTTACAGGATGGAAATAATAATAGTACTTATTAACATTATATAATTATGGAACCAATACCTACTGTACTCAAAGGGTAGCTGTGACAATTAATAGACAACAAATCATACAAGGTGCTTAGCACAGTGCCTGACACATAAGGACTTAATAAATAATCACTTTTATTATTGTGGTGGTGCTAGTGTGACAACCTTATAACAGAATTCTAATTTGTTACCAAGAAGAGTACTACAGACAACTACGTGTACAGTGTTCACTAGAATGTATATGTTCATTAGAATCTGAACAATCCACTGTCTATGACCTTAGCTCATGAGTATTGGAATGAAAAAATTGTTGTCAACTTCATGTTAAACCACATGACAAAAATACTTACCTAGTCTAGGCACTACATGGCTAGGTGCCCCACAACCGTTCTGTCAATGAGTGAACGGGCCTAACGTCTCCTTTCTAAAGTTCTGTCATCCACCAATGACAAAAACAGTTATGCTAAGGATATTGGCTTTTCATCCACTGAATTCGAGGTAAAACCTCTTATTGCTGGAGAAAGAGCGTCAAAATTGCAAACACATTGGGGGTTACCAACTAACTTCCTTTTCATAAGGAAGTTATGAAATTAATTTTCAAAACCTTCTAAATTTAGAAATGGCACTTTAAAAATATACAGTGACATAAAAGTCACTGAAGTGTATTTTTTCTCTCATCTGTAAAATAAGAAGTCTAAATCGGATGTTCTTTAAGGTTGGTTCCATCTTTATATCTACATAGAGAGTTCCACGTCTACGAGAAATAAATTCCTTGCCAAGCCACAGAGGCTATAGAAAATGCAGGCATGTTTGTTTCTGACCTTGCCACAGAAGAAACCAGAAGTTCTACAAAGAGAGAAATACTTAGTACACACAGAGGCACACCAGAATGCAAACCCCACATCAAAATGCTGCTAGAGTTCATAACTCAAATTTCTTTATCCTGTAGCTGCTCAGGGACCCCATTAAATTGTTTTCCACAAATGCCATGAGGTTTGAACCATTTGTTATAACATTTGAGTCATTTATAAGATATTTTGATCCGACAAATCTGGAAGTAGCTGTCTAAAGTAAAATACGTGACTAATGTCAGCTTCTTCTTGTTTCAGATCAAAGCAGGGAACACTGTAAAGTCCTACAAAACTTTTCTCGGGTGTTGAATGGATTTCTTCACTTCTGTGAGTTGGCAGGAAAACAACATGCCACGTCACAGACTATGCTGACCTCAATGGGGGAAAAAAAAAGATGCTCTACAAATTTGATGTGGAAAAGTATTTACAAACGCATTGAGCCAACTAGCTTGGATCCAAGATTAAAAATTAAAAATGCTATGAACATTAAAAATGCTATGAACAAATGCAAATTAACATAGGAAAAAAGATTCAGTCTAGTTTTTCTTTAA
This sequence comes from Pan paniscus, assembly GCF_029289425.2. Classification (NCBI taxonomy): domain Eukaryota; kingdom Metazoa; phylum Chordata; class Mammalia; order Primates; family Hominidae; genus Pan; species Pan paniscus. The sequence continues at coordinate 34,830,916 of NC_073264.2, read as the reverse complement.
GCTTGTGCTGTTCATCTATGGCAGAGGCATTCTTTCTGTCACCATGGTAATGGACAAGCTAATAAAAAGGTGCACGACTGTTCAAAATTGGTTCCTATATAGAGTGGTGCTACTCAACCCATGCTGTGTGGACCAGCAGCAGAAGCTGGAAGCTTGGCTAGCCACATCCTAGACCTAAAGGAATCAGAATTTCTCCAAGTAAGATTCAGCAATGGAGTTTTAACAAGGCCTCCAAGGTGATTCTGATGCATGCTAATGTTTGAGCCACACTGAAGTGGAATGCTACAAAACCAAAAATACCTGCTATCATAGTAAATATCCCATGGAAAAAAAATTCATTCTTTCTATACAAGGACAAGTAGTCTTGCTACCAAAGCACATACTTCCATCTCTTTGTCCCTTCTTAAGTTCAGGAGCTTCATTTATTTCCCCTAAAGTTCTTGGCAGAGTTCACTGCCTACCAGTGAGCAGGATTCTGTTTATTTTAATTAAGTCTTTATCTATCATATTATTTTAATGCACAAGAAACTAGTGGCTGTCATCTATCTAACCACCAAAGAGGATACAACAGCGCACCCACATGCCAAAAATGTCACCAAATGTACCTTTTGAAATAAAGATAATTTTTGTGCTGTTTTATATCCTTTGATCTTGTTTAGAAATTTGGCCCTTTCTCTTTATTGATTAAATTGTAATTTTTCTAAAACAGTTCATAATTGAATTATCTGGTGAAACCTGCCGAAAGGGATCAAAAGTGATGGAAATAAAAATAGGAAGTTGTATAACGTATAATACAAATGATTTGGTTGCTGAGGTTTTAGTCAAATCAAACAGAGCCATAAAATAACAGGTGATTGAATTACATGGAAAGATGATGCATTTGGATTTGAAGAGTCTGATGCGTTTCTGCAAAGTCTGTTGAATTCACAACTGTGCCATCTGCATCTCCCTTGGGAGATCTTGCTCTCAGAGGACTTCCCCCAACACAAGGGACCTGAATGCTGTGCCGAAAACTTTCTTCTTGAAGAAAAATAACATTCAAAAAGTAAAAGAACTATGAAACTAGGAGTTTCTGGTAAATTACCCACTCAACACCAGCTTAAAGCAACACAAGCACTCTCAGAATTACTGGAGGTACCCACCTAAGAAATTGCTCAGGTAGGAGCTGAAAGCTCATTAACCCCCTCTACCTCTGCCTAAGTGACCACTGAAAAACATAAAGGAAAAAAGATTATTCAACATGTTGGTAAAGAAGAACACATAAAGCATCAGTCATTTGCCTGAGGGGGTACGTTTTGCCTTGCAACTTTCTAAATATCTTAACAACACTCTACAAACCTACACCATGCATCCACGTTCACCTTAGAAGGGGAAAGTGGTAGTTTTCCAGTAAGCACACGTTATATAAAAAGTCAATGTAAGAATTTAGTGTAACGCACTACACCTGAAAAGCTTAAAATCTTCCAACACGCAGAAAATGCAAACTTTTCTTTCCTCATCCATGGCTTTCAGAAACAGACAATGGCATTATTAACACCTTACCCATGTATTATTTTGAGAAAGTGAATTCCTTACAACATAATGCTGTTAGTCATGCTTGTGAGGAATTGTATGTCCTTTTCAAAGTTATTGTGGATACCTAGGCAAGGCCAATCCCCCCTCCACCCACCCTGGGAACTGGAAGTGATTTAATTTATCACTCTAGGAAGAAGGAGGGAACTTCTGGCTACTGAACTTTCCAGACAACCTCTGAATCATAGCAGCGATTGTGAAAGCGCTAGTGAGAAATAGAAGGCTGAATTCCTTTCCTGGGGTCTGGTTTTGATGGATGTGGAGGCCCCTAAAGGGCGGTGAGACAAGGTTTAAGCAAACACATTTTAGGGCACAGATTTTGAAAATTGAGTACCGCTGTCCCACCTGCTGTGCTTCATTTCAGTATCCACAGCTGTCATTAGCAGAGAACAAACTGCTTTTCCAACCACACACCACATCGCACTGCTCCAGCTCGCACTGGAAATTGCCAGACCGTTATGGAGGAGCATGTCCTGAGAGCTCTCCTCCTTTGTCAGAACTTTCTGATTTTTATTATCCCGGGGCGTGCTGGGGGAGGGGAAACAAAAAGTGTGCATGCACATAGGTTTAGGATATAAAAGCTCTGGAGGGTAGACTTTAGATTTGATGCTAGGTTCCCCATTTAAAAATAAATGTACAGGCCAGCTCAGGAATCACAACAATTCTTAAGTTGAATTTGGCACAAAAGAGATTCTAATGACAAAGTCATAAACATTGTCTGATAGCGTCTATCTATATAGGCTCTATGGACTAAAGAGTCATAAAGAGCTTTCAGAAGTCATGCCCTAATTTCATGGTTAAGGCAGGTTTCCTGACATTAGTTCAGTGATCTTGCTAGTACACTGAAGACCAGAGTAACTGGACTTGTTACTCTTTCCTTCCAAGTACCTAGTGAATTACGAAGGCCCCAAGGAAGTCCCACCTCCTCCTCCAGGTCTCCTTAACTGAGCCTAATGCACACCCTCAGTCATTCCAGTCTGAATCTCTAGGTCAGAAAATCCACATAATGAAGGATTTAATTATGTAGTCATTTGTACAAGAAAGAACTAGAAGAGAAGGGTGCAGAGGACAGTGAGATTAAAATTAAGATCCAGGTCTTAGATCTGTCTGCTATCAAGTAGCTACTGGATCAGGGCAAGTCATTTTGTATCTCTGGGTCCTCAGCTTTTTCATCTGTAAAATGGAATAGAGGAGAAGAGAAAGAGTAGGTCAAATATTTGCTCAACTCCTTTATAGCGCTTAGATTCTCTTTTGTTCTTGCCCTAGAAAAGTTCATAATCTGTATGGCAGAATCACATATTAAAATGTAACAAGTTGAATAAAAACAAAGGAGTCATCAATGTAATATGATTTGCCAAGCGATAACACAAAGCAATATATGATCAAGAATCAATTATAACAACAGAAATCATAATGCTAATAATACCACCCCCTTAAGACTATTGAATCCTTTTACTTACATATAGGATATAGTCTCAGGTAAAAAAAAGTAGTTGGATAACCTTTAAAGGTTAAATTGAGTAGAACCACACCTTTCTTGAGAAGGACAAACAGGCCACCACCCTCTGAAACAGTAAAATCACTCTTAGAGCATGAACAGAGACCCCATGCCAGAGACCGCAGGGCAGCTAAGGGCTCCCATGGGCCTATCAAGGGATGAAGGCTCAGGGGTGAGAGTGATGTCAAAGTCTGGTCATTCCCACGCTCATTCTACTCCTCTGACCCCATCTAGATGTGAATGTTTTCTTTTCTCAGCTATACCACAGTTAAGGGAGGCCTAGGAAATTGTGTGGGGTCATGAAAACAATCAAGTACACTTTAAAAATGATCATATATACTCTCACACGGGCAGTAAGAGTGTTACCTGGCTCTCTCTTTCCTGGCTATAAGCAGCTTCTGTGTACTGATTCCCTCTGAGGATAATGGAGGATGACAGCCAACCAGGCGTTTGCGTGAGCCCTGTGTGTGGCTGGCTTCCTGGATGCTAAGAACTCACCCCAGAGTTATTTGCACTTTTCAGAGAAAGAGAAGGTTACTTTCTGGAGTCTTTTGGATTTACATGGTATAAAACAGCAAGTTCAATAAACCTGGTTTTGGCTGGCTATCTATCCCTCCTCAAACTTACATCTTCGTACTTAGTATCCCCCTAAGCCCCCTTTTCGGCATTGCTTCACTCCTTCATAGTGCTGGGGAAAATCCAGGCTTCACCTCTGCAGGCATTTGGTAATGCATCTGGAAGGGGTGATTTGTCACGTAATTATAAGAACAGATATGATTTTGTGCTGAATTAAACAGCAAGCACTGTGTGTGCAGTTGGCTCCTTTGCCCAAGCAAACTGCTTGTAAATTTTATTCTGCTTTGACTGGGAAGGTTTCTCTGCTGGTTTTGCCATAACATAGGAAACATGGAAACCTGAATGCGGGCTGCTTTTTCCTAGAGAAACAATGGCAATATTATTTGCTATGGAGACTAGGAGATTGAATGGCACCTTAGCAAACTTTTCCATGGCAAGTTGAGTGCTCTCATGGAAGAGTCCCTTGGCAGCAACTTGAGCCTCTCAGCGTCTTGATGAGGGTAGGGGGAGTAGGAAGGAGAGGCTTAGTCTTAAAAAAATGACAGAGACACACCCACATATACCCACATCCACATTAAAGATGGAAACTAATCGCACATCAAAACCAGAAAGTGCTTATGTGTGTGTACCATGAACAAGCAAAGAGAAAGTACAAAAACACAGACTCCAAACCAGAAGTAAAAGAGAACAGCATTGTCAGAGAAAAATTAACTCTTGATATTTATTAGACAACGAAATTTAGCAAGAAAGTTTTGCAAACAGAACTCGATAATTTGAATTCTGTAAAATTAGATAGAAATTCCATGTTCCATGGTCAGGGCACATTTCAGAATGAGGGAGAATAGTAGGCTAAAACTGAATTGGAATTCCATTTGAAAATGAAAATTTTCAAAGCCTCTTTCTACTAGTTATATAATAAAAAGAATAACCTTACTATGCTTGGGAAAGAACAACAATGAACAATTCAGAGAACAAAATACAAGGAGGGAGTGGGCAAACATCTTCAGGATCAAAAAGACTGAAAAGATCAAGCAGGTTTCAAAGGCCACAAATAAACAGACATAAAACTCTTTTTTACTTGAATGTCCTGCTGTTTTACTTCCTGCACAAGATGGCAGTCTAAGGTATTTATTTCTATTTCTATTTGATCACGAATAGATATTACTAGAAACATAAAGGAAAACAAACAGCAGCAAATTCTGAGACGAGACATTTCTCCTCCATTAACTTCTCTCCGGTAACCAAAAAACTGCATTCTATCCTTACGTTCTCTACTTGGGCTAACATCCCAAATATATCAGAAATATCCTTAGATCTTTGGGTTGGGGTGTGGCAAACTCCACATGCTCATTACATTCTACAAAATGAACATCATAGTCCATCACCCACAACATTTCATGTGCTGAAGTAGAGATGGCTCTTTTACGTCACTCCTCATGGAGCAATACAATTTTTTTTTTCCAATCTGAGTTTATTGTTGATCTCCTTTGGCCTGATTAGAACTTAAAAGCTAATAGATGGATTCAAAATGTTCAATGATTCAAAAGTGTACAATTGAATAGGAGGAAATTTTAAAAGTCAAGAAGGAGTGAAATAAGACCTTCAGCAGTACGGAGAAAAATAAATAGGAAACATACAAATTCCTACTTCAAGTGTGGGGAATTAGTGGGGAGACTGTCTTCCTACACAGTAATCTACCTAGACCTGAATTTTTATTCCCTTGTGATATGCACAACAAGATAGTCAATAAATATTTAATGCTTATGATAATCACAATAAAGAGTTAACTGGATCATAGCCTATGGCTTCTGGCTGTCTACCATACACTAACATTGTCTACAAAGATATCTTATAATCATATCAATACAAAATTTGTGGACTTATTTCGTAGGAGATGGTTTGGATGGAAAAATGTCGGACTGTGATGTTGTAACCAGCATATAATTTGTTACCATTTAGTGGAGAGCATTTGACAATGTAAAAACAAACAAAAAATGAAAACAATAATACATTTAAATATGAGATACAAGGAAGGAGTCTCCTTTTAATCCTTCCATTTAATCACTTGGATAGTATCTTTCACTTATATATGGGCAGCCTTGCAAATTGCAGAAAGTCATATATTTATATACCTTTAAGGAAAGATATCTCCTGCCTCTGTAGTTAAGCTTTTATTCATTTAACAAATATTTACTGAGCACTTACTATATGCCAGGCTCTGTTCTAAGATTGTTTATTGAGCAATAAATAACACAGGCAAATATCCTTGCTTATAAAGCCCGTATTGTGTTTGAAGAGACAGATGACGAACAAGTAAATAAATGTATAGTATTTTGGCTGGCACTATGGGAAATGGTGAAAAATAAAGCGGGGTAAGGAGGAGGATAGGGAGTGGCAGGGCGGCATAGCAGGATATGATAGAGTGTTGCTTGTTTATACTGAGAGGAAGGGAGTCTTATGTCATTTGAGGACTTGAAGAAAGAACGCGTGGATATGGGGCTGGAGGAAGTACTTCTGACAGAAAGAAAGGCGATGTAAAAGTCCTGAAGAAGAGTGAGCTTGGCATATTCCAACAAGGTCAGTGAGCCAGAGGAGGGCAGACAAGGGAGAGGGTGGTGGGAAGTGAAGTCAGAGAAGCAGCCTGGGAAGAGGGGAGATGGAGGCCAATCATGAAGAATCTTGAAGGCCAATGGACATCAGGGCATTTGAATGCAACTGCCTATTGGTGTTCAACTGTGTATCTCTGACATGATGGTGATACGAAATAAATTCCCTAATTTGGAAAGTTCTGTTCTTTTTTTCCGGTTTTGAATAAATAAACAAATAAGACAAATATAGCTTGCTGATTTGACTATGGCTCAGTTATTTTTAATTTAATTTTTGGTAAGTAATTTTTAACCCATATACCAAAATTCCATTTGTGTGATAAGGGAGTGCAGATGGGCTCCTGAGGGATATGGAAATTAATCCCAGTTCTGCTGAAAGACCTTTTAATAACTCATATGTTATTTCACCTCATGTGAATTTCTAGCAAGTGGGCTTTCTTCAAAACTTCCGAAGGAACATGTCTGTAGGGTATCAAAACAGAAATTGCTATAGTTGGAATGAAGAAACTTGATTTTTTTCCCCTAGAGAGTGTACAACTTTTCTCCACTTTCTTCCATTAAAAATTCAACTGCCATCAATTGTGGACCTATTATGTGGCTATAATATTTATCTTGAGCTGCCAATTGAAATTATAAGATAAGTTCTTAGCTGTTAATAAATATTAAATCTCTATAGTCAATATTTTGCTGGCTGATATGTATTCTTGTTATTAACAAACTTTTGCCAAAAATACTGAGAATGCTCTGACCATGATATATACCTAAATAACTGCTGTGTGTATTAACTTGTTAACCTTGCCAAACTTCCACAATTTTTATTTAAAGTACTGAAGCAAATATTTGTCTAAAATACTCATTCAATTTACTTGAGAGAGACATAAATTATTGGCCGGTCTTTCCATATGTTCTCCCATTCATTTGAAGCATTTTCTCTCCCCATTTCTTTTGCCTAATTCCTATCTGTCTCCGTAGTTCTCAGCTCTCTTCCAAGTCTGGGTTACTGGGTGTTCCTCACGTAGAATCCCATAGCATGCTGGTCTTTCGCTATCATAGCAGTAATTGTAATTGCCAATTTACTTGTCTGTAACTTCCCCAAAGTCTCAAAACATCACCATAGCAGGGACTGTGTTTATTTTGCACCGTTTCCCTGACAGCCAGAACAATTGCCAACACATAGTAGGTGCTGAATAAATATTTGCTTAAACCAGCCCTTAAAGATACAACTCTGAATAGGGAACTGAAGAAAAATACATCAATTCATAAAATCTTCTACTTAAGTTTAACAATTTAATTCATTTAATTCTACTGCAAAAGGGCTGTTACCTTTTAAAATGGCCAGCCAATTTGAAATGCTACAAAGGGACTGTTAGAGAATTTCCATCCCATATGCCAAGGAAGCTAAAACCAGTTTGTTCTGCATATGATTAGAAATATAAAAGTCTTGGGAATCACATTTCCTAAAGCTCATGCCAGCTTTTATTGTTGGTAGTTTTGTAAACGCATTACATATTCTATGGTATTTGTGAAGTCCTCAAAGCACATGCAATATAAAACCTTCTGCTAAGCACAGTAACACACAACATAAGAAAAAAAGGCCTGGCAATGTAAGTCAGCTCACAGAGGAATTCAAGATGGTAGGCTGCTCAGTCCATGCTACATATAATTGGGTCCTCATGTATGATGAAGCATGGAACTTGAGATCCACTGGTAAGTCTCTCTGCTAAAAAGATTAGACTTGAAGTATTAGGTCTCTAAGCTTTTCTATACTTAATGTGTGGAAAATTCTGGAAGCAATGGCCAACACCCTATGTGCGGTGGGTGTCGGTAATTGTAGTTTTGCACTGATACTAATTTTTACAACACTTGGAATAATGTCTAGATAACATAACGTCTAGATAAGGTTGTTGTACATAGGATCTTTTCTAAAAATATTTAGTTATTCTTTCTACCAATTAGCTTTTAGCAGAGCAATTAATTCTTTACTATTGAGTTATGAATGTTTCCTTGTACACTAAATAAATTCTCCCCCTAAAGGGAAAAATGAAATGTAGAGTAAAAGGATAAACAAAGCAATGTAGGAAAAAGATTCAGTTGGGAGTAATTTTCTTCCTTCAGCTTTCCCTTCATCTGTTCTGGCAGGGGCCGGATTTCCCCCAAGTATCAAGTCATATTTCTTCTCATCAAGCTCTCTAGAACATGCAGTTTTTAATGAATTACATTTTTAATGAGGCTCAATAAACTATATATGAGGATATAAGGCTTTGCCCCATTGCCGTGCCATTTTTTTTTTTGAAAGAAGCAAGAAATAGCACAATATGGCCTGGAGAAGCTCTGTGTTAACTGGATTATATAAAGCACACTGGCACTATGGAATCCAAAGGTATCATTCGGTTTCACCAATTAGGGTCTTGCTATTTTCTTTTCTGATCACTTACTGAGCAACTACCACATGGAAACATGTTTTCATACATTATCTTCGTCCCTAAAACCATTCAGTGGCATGAACATTATTATAGTCATTATAAGTATTTTGTCTCTGAGTTAGTAAGTGGTTCAACTGGCATGGGAACTCAAGCCATTTAGAATATATGACTAATATTAGAGTATTACATAGTGTGGAGTAGCAGCTACTACTATAATTGTTGATATTGTTATATATTCCAGTTAATGTCTCACTTATCTATTTAAGAAGACAAAGGCAATTACTTTTGGTTTTTGCATTGATATTTTTTTCTGCCATCATTTTATGTGTATTCCTGGTTATATTCTGATTACTGTAGAAATTTAACAAAGAATAAATCTCGAGAGAGCTTAATACATGCCATTTTTTGAAGTAACTGCTTGAACTATACTCATGAAGAATATGGCAACAAGGAGAGTATAGATGGTGTAGTTGCTGTGTGAGTAGCTGCGTTTGGAGTGTGTTAGATATTCCAGATCTGCAAGTTTCCATAAATCACTGAATGAAATGTTCTTACTTCAAGCAAGACCCAACACATAGTGACTCAATCTGCAGCGCAGAGACGGATTAGTAAGAAATAGAAGCAGCTTTTATGGGTGGGGGACAGCTTGCAGTAAGTTATTAGGATAGACTGTAAGACAGAAGAGAAGGAAACTAGGAGAAGGTTTTAGCACATGATATTCTGAAGATTTTAGGAAAGAGGCTTGGAGATGGCGCAGCAGCAGTAAAGAGAAGAGATGGAGAAGATTACGTTGAAGAAGAAAAACAAAAATACTACTTCATAACAGGGGTAAGCAGAGGTGTAGAAACGAACCTATTTGGAAGAAGTTCTCTAGAAAGACAGAACAGAATTTGGCTTTGCAATCATTTTATTTTGGGCAGAGAAAGAAAACACACGAAGTCAAAGATACAACTAAGACTACTTCACAAGTGAACAGAGAGCAGAAGTCGGGTCAGGACAGGGCTCTCCCCAACGAAGAGCAGCACAGGAGCTCATCTTTGGCTAACAGCAATGAGGTTGATGAGTAAGAAGCTAGATGTAAATGCCAGGGTGCTAGCAGCATAGAAGGATCCTTCTCCACTGGGAGAAGAGAAGAAAAGGAGAGGAAAAAGACAAAGTGTTAAAAAAAAAATGGGGGAGAGCCATAGAAAATGCACTTAAATTAGAGCTAGAAACAGAAAAAAAGAGGTGCTTCTCATAAATCACCCCACTGTTTTCACTAACCCCAGCTGCCATTTGCTTTTAATTTAGCAGACTTTCAGTCTATTCTACCTGGGGTGTTAAAATAAGTACAAAGATCATTTTTAATGCTGCTATAGATTTGGGAACCCATAAATAATATTTTATTTTCCTGTATTACCCTCAAGGCTTGAAATTAATTTTTGGATGGGGAGCAGTTGGATGAATTAGATGAAATAATGATACTTGAGCTCATTAGAGGGTTTACTCACAGGGTCCTTTCCCTGAATAATGATTCACTTTTTATCTTAACGTATAAACGTGCTCCAGAGCAAGTTCCCAACGCAGTTATCTCTTTGTTTTGTGACATACAACTTCCTGAGACTGTGACACCTAGCACATGAAAGGCCAACACAGAAATTAGAAATCAACATCAGATCTCTTAAAGGAGGTCTTAGGAGAGCCTTTCTTCCCTGAGCTGCTGCAGGCTATACCTGCTGCTAAGGTTCACAAGCAGCTCAGGACTGTTAACACCCTAGTCATGAACCTGAAATCTGGACACAGGAGCCGTTTTTGAAGGTAAAAAAAAAACAAACCCCGGATTCTAGAAGGGAGACTAATATAAAACAAGAAATAGGAATCTGAAAGATTCTATTCAAAATATCTGATGAGAGAAAGCGGAGAGGGTAACAGGAAGGTTGCAACATGTTACTTTGTTGTGTATTATTGTTGTGAAGGAGAGTGGCCAATATTTAGTAGAATATATTATTACATAAAAACAAATTTTTAAAGTCAATGTTAAACATTAAGGAGAATAACAGATTTGGACTTCAAATCCACCTTTTAATACTACTGCCCCAATAGACAATAAATCAAACTATTTATAGATTATGCAAAATACCTATTACAGCTGTGCAGGCTACCACCATAAAGAGGGTATTGTTCCTTTTATTATTGACTTTAATCTTCAAATATACTCTGTTTTACTTTTTGTTTTTCTGTGTAAAGAAAACCTTCATTAAAATAGTGCCTAATAGAATGGATGGAGAGATGGGATATGTTTAGCGCACACACTCTAATTTATATCATTTCTGTAAGGATTTATTTTTAAGGAAATATATTGATATGACTTCTGGTAGCTAACATTACTAGAATCACAAAAAATAATTTCTCTTGATGTAAATCAAAGAGAAAGACAACATCCTAAGTATGAATATTTTTTAAAGAAACATTTTCTAAGGTTTTTATTTTATAAGTTGTTCCTAATTAGCAAGGAAGCCTATTCCCATCTTGTGGAATTTTTCTGTGTTGAATATTCTTTGGGCCAAGAGGCCAGTGATGACCCACCAGCTCTTACAATGGACTGCTGGCTTTTCTCTTTTCATCGGTGACATTTAAATCTAGTTTGGATTGCACTTAAAACATGTTTGGAGATCATATTCTACCAAAAACAACAAATTCTGCTTATGGTTACCCTGCCTGACAGGGATTTGCCTCAGAAAGTGAGAGCCCACAACTGAAGAGGTTTTGTTTTGTTTTGTTTTGTTTTTTAAAGCTGATGTAACAAACATCCAAGCCAGACAAGAATCATATCTAAAGAAGTTTGCATAGTATTTCTGTGAATGAGGCCGTATTCTCCTCTGGTAACTCTTTTCTTGATGGAAAGAACAACAATAACAACAACTTGGTCCCGGAAAAAGTGCCTTCTGCTGGTCCAGATCATTTGGGTCATCTTCATGTTACTTAAAAACCACACCCGATTCATCTGTAGCAGCCTTCTAGATGGTTCCGCTGCACTGATTAGACTTGGGAAATCAGGCTAAGGGACTTCCTTGTTCCCCTTATCTTTTCCTCGGAGCATATAAACCTCCTTTGAAAGACACCCCAGAGAGAAATTCATGTAGCTTTACCTTCAGAGAACTCCAGCTTCAAACTAAAAATGCCACTTCTTGGGATTCTTAAAATCCCAACCCCGCCCTTCCTAGCTTCAAAAAAATAAACCTCCCTTTACGTGGTATTGCATTTCTTAAAGAAAAATCCCAACTGAGACTCTGTGGGTTTGATTGGTTGTATATGGCTCAGTGATTGCTGGGCACCAAATTGTTAGGTGCCTTCCTCAAACTCCTTTCCGTTTTTGCCTTCTCTAGGGTACTCTGACCCTAAAGCTACCGTTTCATAAGAAATCAGTGAGGAAGGGCAGTAACAATGGGGAGAATGTAAGAGAAATGCAATGAACCCTTGATTCCTTTATTTTCTTCCGTTCAGACTCCACAAGACAGAAACAAAACAAAGACTGGAGTTGCGCAGAGGAGAAAAAGAAACACAGACCAGGCATTCTTTTTCCTGTGCCTCACTGCGAGAAGGCTGCCAGAGATAAACAGTTGGAAATAGCGGGAAAGCAAGAAAAATGAGAAAGAAAGCATCCATACAACAGGAGCATCAGCAAGTTTCAGTGTGTGGGGCGCTGTTCAGCCTGCAAATATTGTTACTAATATCAGAGGGCTGGGCATCATCAGTAACCAGTTAGAAGGTTTCTATTATAATTGTCCCATGGGCAAATGCTAGATTTAAGCAAGTTGGGAGGCACACCCAGATCAAACACATGCTGATGTAGCTTCATGTGGTAGCTAGGCACAGGGTTATGGAGGATTTCCCAGACCTTGAAGTGTGCTGGAGCTTACAAGTGATCTCAGAATATTTTGCTGTCTTTCATCAGTTGGCCGAAGAAAGTATAAAGTATACTTATACTTTCTTTTGCCAAGATATCATTTCTAAGGAAATGATATATTTAAGCACTGTGGGAAAATAGGGGTCTAGACTCATTTTATGTTCTTTCTATTTGTTTTAAAAAAGGGTTTAAATCTTGAAATTTATCCTCTAGGATTTGAAGGGCATTCACAAAAGGAAGATAGGGTACTAACAGCTTTCAAATTTAATATTTTATTTTCCTAGGGATTCATTTATAACATTAAACCAAAAGGTTCCCAACAGTCTCTGAGGTCTGATTTTGGAAAGGAATCAAGCCTGAACATGGTGCTCTTTTCAATAATATTTTTTGGAAAAATTAAATTTCTAAGTAAGTTTTAACTAATTTATAGTCACTTGTTTCAGGGCTTTTCCTACAGTGTTAATGACTTGTGCTTAAAAGAATTTTTTTTCTGTGTAATTACACAACTTTCTTTTACCCATTACAGCCGTCTCTTTCATCTATAGGTCTATACACCCCCCTTCCCACCACACAGACACACACACACACACACTCTCTCTCTCTCTCACACACACACACACACACACTCTCTCTCTCTCTCTCATTCATGTAACACTGCCCATCCCCAGATTTTAAAAATAAACCTTCCTTATGTGGTACTGCACGTCTTTCTCTTTTTTAAAATTATACTTTAAGTTCTGGGATACATGTGCAGAACATGCAAGTTTGTTACATAGGTATACACATGCCATGGTGCTTTGCTGCACCCATCAACCCATCATCTACATTTCTCCTAATGCTATCCCTTCCCTAGCCCCCCCATCCCCCAACAGGCCGCAGTATGTGATGTTCCCCTCTGTGTCCATGTGTTCTCATCGTTCAACTCCCACTTACCAGTGAGAACATGCGGTGTTTGGTTTTTTGTTCCTGTGTTAGTTTGCTGAGAATGGTGGTTTCCAGCTTCATCCATGTCCCTGCAAAGGACATGAACTCATCGTTTTTATGGCTGCATAGTACTCCATGGTGTATATGTGCCACATTTTCTTTATCCAGTCTATCATTGATGGGCATTTGGGTTGGTTCCAAGACTTTGCTATTGTGAATAGTGCTGCAGTAAACATATGTGTGCATGTGTCCTTATAGCAGAATGATTTATAAGCCTTTGGGTATATACCCAGTAATGGATTGCTGGGTCAAATTGTACTTCTGGTTCTAGGTCCTTGAAGAATCGCCACACTGTCTTCCACAATGGTTGAACTAATTTACGCTCCCACCAACAGTGTAAAAGCATTCCTATTTCTCCACATCCTCTCCAGCATCTGTTGTCTCCTGACTTTTTAATGATCACCATTCTAAATGGTGTGAGATAGTATCTCATAGCAGCTTTGATTTGCATTTCTCTAATGACCAGTGATGATGAGCTTTTTTTCATATGTTTGTTGGCCACATAAAAGTCTTGTTTTGAGAAGTGTCTGTTCATATCCTTTGCCTGCTTTTTGATGGGGTTGTTTTTTTCTTGTAAATTTGTTTAAATTCCTTTGTCAGATGGATAGATTGCAAAAATTTTCTCCCATTCTGTAGGTTGCCTGTTCACTCTGATGGTAGTTTCGTTTGCTGTGTAGAGCTCTTTAGTTTAATTAGATCCCATTTGTCAATTTTGGCTTTTGTTGCCATTGCTTTTGGTGATTTAGTCATGAAGTCTGCCCATGCCTATGTCTTGAATGGTATTGCCTAGGTTTTCTTCTAGGGTTTTTATGATTTTAGGTCTTACATTTAAGTCTTTAATCCATCTTGAGTTAATTTTTGTATAAAGTGTAAGGAAGGGGTCCAGTTTCAGTTTTCTGCATATGGCTAGCCAGTTTTCTCCACACCATTTGTTAAACAGGTAATCCTTTCCTCATGCTTGTTTTTGTCTGGTTTGTCAAAGATCAGATGGTTGTAGATGTGTGGTATTATTTCTGAGGCCTCTGTTCTGTTCCATTGGTCTATATATCTTTTTTGGTACAAGTACCATGCTGTTTTGGTTACTGTAGCCTTGTAGTATAGTTTGAAGTCAGGTAGCATGATGCCTCCAGCTTTGTTCTTTTTGCTTAGGATTGTCTTAGCTATATGGGCCCTTTTTTGGTGCCATATGAAATTTAGTTTTTTCTAATTCTGTGAGGAAAGAAAATGGTAGCTTGATGGGGATAGCACTGAATCTATAAATTACTTTGGGTAGTATGGCCATTTTCATGATATTGATTCTTCCTATCCACGAGCATGGAATGTTTTTCCATTTGTTTGTTTCCTCTCTTATTTCGTTGAACGGTGGTTTGTAGTTCTCCTTGAAGAGGTCCTTCACATCCCTTGTAAGTTGTATTCCTAGCTATTTTATTCTCTTTGTAGCAATTGTGAATGGGAGTTCACTCATGATTTGGCTCTCTGTTTGTCTGTTATTGGTGAATAGGAATGCTTGTGATTTTTGCACATTGATTTTGTATCCTGAGACTTTGCTGAAGTTGCCTATCAGTTTAGGGAGATTTTGGGCTGAGATGATGGGGTTTTCTAACTATACAATCATGTCATCTGTAAACAGAGACATTTTGACTTCCTCTCTTCCTATTGGAATAAACTTTATTTCTTTCTCTTGCCTGACTGCCCTGGCCAGAACTTCCAATACTACGTTGAATAGGAGTGGTGAGAGAGGGCATCCTTGTCTTGTGCCAATTTTCAAAGGGAATGCTTCCAGCTTTTGCCCATTCAGCATGATACTGGCTGTCAGTTTGTCATAAATAGCTCTTATTATTTTGAGATACATTCCATCAAAACCTAGTTTATTGAGAGTTTTTAGCATGAAGGGTGTTGAATTTTATCGAAGGCCTTTTCTGCATCTATTGAGATAATCATGTGGTTTTTGTCACTGGTTATGTTTACGTGATGGATTATGTTTATTTATTTGAGTATGTTGAACCAGCCTTGCATCCCAGGGATGAAGCCGACTTGATTGTGGTGGATAAGCTTTTTGATGTGCTGCTGTATTCGGTTTGCCAGTATTTTACTGAGATTTTTGCATTGATGTTCATCAGGGATATTTTTGGCCTGAAATTTTCTTTTTTTGTTGTGTCTCTGCCAGGCTTTGGTATCAGGCTGATGCTGGCCTCATAAAATGAGTTAGGGTGGAGTCCCTCTTTTTCTATTGATTGGAATAGTTTCAGAAGGAATGGTACCAGCTTCTCTTTGTACCTCTGGTAGAATTCGGCTGTGAATCCATCCGGTCCTGGACTTTTTTTGTTGGTAGGCTATTAATTACTGCCTCAATTTCAGAACTTGTTATCGGTCTATTCAGGGATTCGATTTCTTCCTGATTCAGTCTTGGGAGGGTGTATGTGTCCAGGAATCTATACATTTCTTCTAGATTTTCTAGTTTATTTGCATAGAGGTGTTTATTTTCTGATGGTAGTTTGTATTTCTGTGGGATTAGTGGTGATGTTCCCTGTTATCATTTTTTATTGTGTCTATTTGATTCTTCTTTCTTTTCTTCTTTATTAGTCTGGCTAGCGGTCTATCTATTTTGCTAATCTTTTCAAAAAACCAGCTCCTGGATTCATTGATTTTTTTGAAGGGATTTTTGGGTCTGTATCTCCTTCTAGGCTCAAAATAAAGTGACAGAGGAATATTTGCAAATGGAAAGCAAATGGAAAGCAAAATAAAGTAGAGGTTGCAATCCTAGTCTCTGATAAAACAGACGTTAAACAAACAAAGATAAAAAAAAGACAAAGAAGGGCATTACATAATGGTAAAGGGATCAACACAACAAGAAGAGCTAACTATCCTAAATATATATGCACCTAACACAGTAGTACCCAGATTCATAAAGCAAGTTCTTAAAGACCTACAATGAGACTTAGACTCCCACACAATAATAGTGGGAGACTTTAACACCCCACTGTCAATTTTAGACAGATCAATGAGTCAGAAAATTAACAAGGATATTCAAGACTTGAACTCAGCTCTGGACCAAGAGGATCTAATAGACATCTACAGAACTCTCCACCACAAATCAAGAGAATATACATTCTTCTCAGCATCACATCACAGTTACTCTAAAATTGACCACATAATTGGAACTAAAACACTCTTCAGTAAACGCAAATGAATGGAAATAATAACAGTCTCTCAGACCACAGTGCAATCAAATTAGAACTCAGGATTAAGAAACTCATTCAAAACCGCACAACTACATGGAAAACTGAACAACCTGCTCCTGCTCCTTTACTGGGTAAATAACGAAATTGAGGCAGAAATAAAGAAGTTCTTTGAAACCAGTGAGAACAAAGACACAATGTACCAGAATCTCTGGGATACAGCTAAAGCAGTATTTAGAGGGAAATTTATAGCACCAAATGCCCACAGGACAAAGCAGGGAAGATCTAAAATCGATGCCCTAACACCACAATGAAAAGAACTAGAGAAGCAAGAGCAAACAAATTCAAAAGCTAGCAGAAGACAAGAAGTAACTAAGATCAGAGCAGAAATGAAGGAGGTACTGCATGTCTTAAAGAAAAATCCCAACTGAGACTCTGTGGGTTGTGCATGGCTCAGTGATTGCTGTGCAACAAATTATTAGGCGCCTTCCTTAAACTCCCTTCTGTTTTTGTCTTTTCTGTGGTACTCTGACCAAGAAGCTACAGTTTCATAAGAAATCCATAAGGAAGGGCAGTGACATATTTTTTTTATTTCTCCTATTAATTTTAGACTTTGTAAGGAATGTTGTTGACTGTAAAAAGAAAACAAATTAGGGAAACAGAAATATATACCTATGGTTTAAACAACAGTAATAGCAATAAAAACAGCTTTTATGGCAGAAACATATTTCTGACCTTTGAAACTTTACATCTCTTAGAACAAGTCTCTCTCAGAGTCTGGGTCCCTGTAGATCCAGGTCTGACATTTCCCCAGCTGAAACGTCACTAGTCTCACTTCACAGCCTGGTCCCCAAATTGAGAAGCAACTTGTTGTGAGACACTGAGGTGCCAAACACAAGCTCTAAGACAGAAACCTCACAGTCAGTAAGTCCCATCATGCCCAAGGGGTCATTTGTGGAAGGCGTAGCCTTCTCCTTTGGTTTCACACAGCAACACTGCATGCACATTAAAAAAATGGACACAGCGGGGCTAACAGGTGTTTTTCTATGCTTGCAGAACACATAAAATAATACAAGCATCCTTGATGAAACTGTTGCTTCAACTTTAAATGTTTCTCTAAAGCTGTTTTGGAAGTGTTTGTTCTCCTAGTGCTTGATGTGAAACTGAGGTCTCTTCTGAGCCCTGGCACCGAGCTGGGCTCCAGGGCACGCTGGAGAAACAGAGAGCTCAGCTGACACAATATAATTTGGAGCCATTACAATGTATTGTATGTAGGACACTACTGTGGAGCTCTTAATATGCAGAATTTTGCATAGTATGAATGCTAATCATTTTTACGATGATGCTATTCATATAATATGTAATACTTGCTAAACAAAATTATGAAACATAATTACTGCTCAGACACAGTTGCTGCTTTCAGTCCTCAAAAACCCAGTCATTTAAAATTGTGTTTTCTTTAAATAAATGGCAACAATCCCCACTAAAGACTATGTGCCTAGATAATTTCCTTTTCAAAAAAGGAGCCTTTTTATCTTTAGTGAGTGACAAAACATCCTTTATGAAAGGTTTATAACTCAGCCATTTAAATTCGCTTCAGGCTGAAATTTGGCATGCGACTTCTCATCCTGGGAGCACAGTTTTTATTTTACTAAATTTTAGGGAAATTGGTTTGGCTGGTTTTTAGTCACAGGGAAGCAAAGGGGCTAGCCCCTCCCTCTATTTTCAGCTAGATAACCACAGAGCCTTAATTACACACCATCTCTTTGCTTGCCTCTCACAGCGGGCTGAGGTAACATGGGGCACGCCTTAACACACATCCATGTGTCCTCATGTACACAACATGTGGGTACACAAACACACACAGGAAGACCGGTGAGAAAGTTCCTTTCATTCTCCCTGTCGTTGAACTGAAGAGCAAATCTATGGTTTCAGAGTCACAAAGCGATGCCCTTGTATTGCTCCCAGAGGAGCAGCACAGAGACAAGACAATTTCTTCCCTCTGGCAAGAGTATAAATTAGGAGTGTGAAAAAAAAAAAAAAAAGACCATGAGAGCAAACAGAACTTTACCATAATATCTTCCCCCGATTGTCAGAAAGTATTTAAAGGGGTTTTTCAGTTTTATCAATGTGTGAGAGAGCAAAAGAAAGCAAATTCACAAAATACCATAAAAACCACCTTGCATTTTAATTTGCCACCAAAATGATGATGAGAAGTTTTCTGGGAAGTATAAACTGGCTTGTCAAATGAAAGGAGAAACACAGAACCAGATGGTTTTTGCGCACAAAGCTCACACAGTGAGAATGTAACTTTAATTGTAAAACTCCCCTCATCAGGTCAACATACCTTACCGGGAATTTTTAAAATAAACAAAATGCGTATCCTGAGTGCTGAAATACCATAAATCAAGGTTAGGGGACAGTGTAGTTCTAACAAATATAGTGACAGGTTAAGATCAAGGGATGCCTTGACATTCTCCTCAAAAAGGTCAATCTAACAGGTCTGCAATGTAAAAATGAAGAGCCTGCCATCATTGCCATGGTGAAAGGTCAGACACCAGCTGATTGGTGATAGAATTATCAAATTAACCAATCGATGTGTGTGAGTAATAGATGTAAGCAATCCTCTGGGAGGGCCACAGGGCAAATGCCAGCTCATCAATAACACATCGCTGTGGATGGGAAGCTCCTTGCTTCAATCCATGTCCCTTCCGTTACCAAGAGGAGCCAAACCATGTCCAATGTGTATCCTATTTACATATTACATTCTAAATGGGATGAAAGGCCACTGCTTTAAATACTAGTCCTTTGATGAAATCTTCTACACATCTTTGCAGAATAATTACCATCCTGGGTAGGAAAAAGAGCAAGCGATTCTCCTCTTTGCATGAGAGAAACATTCATGTCCTCCTAAGTAAATGCAAAGAATAATCTCTTCCTCTGCCTGCTGTTATCAGATTCAGGCCCAGACTCCCTTAGTAAAAGCATGTTACCTGTGACAGTTACAGGTATATAAGTCTCATGCTTGATTGTGTGTCAACTTCCACATTGTTTAAAATATTCTTTTTTTTACAGATGTGCCTATTATCACAGCAACATGAAAATCTTTCAGAGGTATTACCACAGTGGGGGTGTTAACAGTTCTCACTGCTAATTAGGGATTTACTCTCCATCGATATGTGAGCGTAAGTCTTATTAATGTTAATGGGGTTACACATCTGTATTGAAGGCAGCATAGATCCCTAAGTGAGTGAGATTATCACCCCACCTGTGAACATCTCTGAATGTTTGCATAGCACTTTGATTATAGGACTATCTTGACATAACCTCAAGAAAAACTCAAATTGTAGCCTCGTTGACCCAATTTCAGTAGTTTTGGTACAAAAGAGTGAATGGCTTACCCAATTTCAATAAATCTGGGTGAAAAAAGAATTCGGTCAACAATTTGGATGTTTGTCTGCACATACCATACATTTGGCTATGTGTACATTTCAGCAGAGATAATTAAAACACACATACACACACTCACAAGCACTTTCAGCCATATATGATAATATGCAAATACTGCCATTACTTCTGACTTATAAATTAATACGTTTAGCCATTTACTCCCACGAGCAATGCTTACAGGCTTAAGTAGAAGAAAGTATTATAGTGCAGAGTAACATATTACTGTACTTTCTAATACAAAATATTTTATCCTCTGAAGGTGAACCAAACAACTCAGTATACTTATTTAAAGGTTTAAAAGTTTTGTGATTATGATACTAGAGCTAATATGGTAGCTACCAACCATATTTGCCTCTTCAAATTAATTATAATTCAAGAACATCTAAAATTCAGCTCCTCAGTTGCATGAGCCACAATCCTAGTGCTCATGGCCACAGGCGGCTAGTGCCTACCATATGAGACTGTGCAAAATAGAATGTTTCCATCATCAAATTTCCACTGGATAACACCGTCCAGAGGCCTCACATAGTCTTGACCCACGCAGGACCAGAATGGCCTATTCTGAGATCTAGAAGCCTGTGTCTGAATCTTGGCTTTATGTGTAATCCCTAATACAACGCTGAGTCAGTTATTTCTCTTCTCCATAACCCTTATTAGGCTTTGAGAAAAAAAAAAAACCTTTAAATGTTCATCTCTCATAAGAAATGCAGCAAAAGGACTGGCTTTGGAAATATCAAAAATGGCTTTTCTATTTGTAGCTGTCTTCCTTTTACTTGTGGAGGTTTGTTCACAATAACTTTTCACCCAGGTCCCCAAATATTTTGCTACTAAATTGTTTATGTTTCAAATGTGAAATCATGGTAGGGTTGAGGAATCTGCATTAAGGTTACAAGATAGAAAAACTGAACAGATAAGGAGATGCTGCCGTTGCTGCTGCTGCTGCTGCTGCAGTGAAAAATTGTATTTGTGCTCTGTGGGCTAGGGGTTCAGCCCTTTGGGTCAGCTCTAACTGGTCTCTCAGAATAAATACGCTTTAGGGCTGCCAGGCCTGGTGGTGCTACTGGCAGCGGCATCTGAGGCTCTCTAGGAGAGGAGCTTGCTCCTGGACATGAATTCATTCTCTGCCAGGTACAGAAAGCAAACAGGGAGGTAAACAAACACAAAAGGACTTGATTTGTTCCAGCACAGTGCAGGGTGATGGAATGACTGTGTATGTTGTGTGTGCCACTGTGCCTCTCTTCCTGCCTTCAAAGGCTCTAGGTTCATGTGCATGCCCTTCCATTTTATCAGTATTAAAAATGACATGACAACCAACGAGGTCTGGTTGCAGAAGCTGTAAGTAAGCTGTCACCCTTCTCCAAAACTCCATGGAAATATGGAATATCTAACCATCTCTGAACAAGCTCGAGGTTCTAGATTAATGAACGGCATTAACAAGGCACTGAGGTGAGGAAGTACAACCCTCTTACAATGTCACTGTATACTGTTCAATGGATCCTGAAGAAAAATTAACAGAGGCAATGATAAGAAAGAAAGAAAGGAAATATAACTGGGTTTTAGATGCTAATTTCAAATGGCATAAACATGCTTAGCAATTTTCTCTCCAAGTGTCATAAGGTAATTATTTAGTAATATAAAACAGAAAAGCTATGAAAAATTGATCAGGCAGATAATGGGTTCGAAACATATAGGCACCATGTCTCCCTATTTAATATGAGAATGTTTACCTGCCCATGAAACGAATACAGGGTAAGTCACTGTCTTCAGTGATGCTCAGACACAAAATCTATAAACCTCTTAGTACTCTAACTTTGCCTTGCACAAAGAGAACTTTTTTCTTGATAAAAAGATCCTACTTCATGAATATGATAGAGCAAAGCCAAAAAGCAACAAAACAGCTCACCATATTTTAGTGAAAACAATGCATTTCTAATTAAAACTCTTTTACTACAACCTTTTGCTATGATATCCTTGAAACCTACCAAGAACTCTAGATTTGAACAGATGAAAAATCAATAAAAAGCAGATCAACAATGCTGAGGTACTGAATTGGACCTACATGTTCTGTTTGAATCTCCGACTCATAAAACAGTATTACAAAACAAGCATGTACCACTCAGCAGGAAACTCGACAATCTAATCATCTCCCCCTATTCTGAGGCCAGCCAATTTATAATATGTTCTGGAGGTTACTCTTCTTGCACTTGAAACAGCAGCATTCATATCTGCCAAAATGTAGCACAAAATACTGTGTGTCAACTAAAATAAAAAACTAATAAGGAATTATGGTTTTTAAAGCACAACCACTTTAATTACAATTATATTTGCTAAATATTACAATACAAGTTTACATTCTTTTAAAGTGGAGGCGTATATGCTACATCTTAGCCTAGCTTTTGCTGATGTATTTCCTTTCTCCATTATGGGAATGGATGGTTCTTATTGCATAACTTTTTTGCTGTTTTTTTAAAATATCAACTATACAACATTTTCTATATTGACACAGTCTCTGCCTTCAATGAAACCAATCTCAGCCACAGGATTGTATCAGAATCCCTTCTGATACAGGCATATTCCTATATTTAGTACTGTAGTTATTGTTTACCATGTGCTAGTGTGAAGTCTGATGTCATGGAAACAAAATCCCTATATTATATTGACTTTCCTTCGGAGTCAATCCGAAAGAGTAGAAATTGTACACAGATTATTTGTGTTCGGTCTGTCAATTTACTAAATTCAATTCCACTAAAAATAAAATAAATAAAATGTAATTCCAGTCCACTTCTGTAATGCACATCAGATAACTATCAAAGAAAAAAAGCCAAAACCCTCACTGTCTCTAAATATCACTGGTGTACTCAAAGCTAAATTTAGCAGTTTTGTCACCTTCAAAGCGAGTTAAGGGCTTACTGCTATAGCAGTCAGGGAGAATGGGTACAATTTTGAGCTTGCCTGCTTTGTCATGTGAGCATCTTTAAAAACAACAGTAAAATCACTGCCCACGTTCACACTTCCTGCACATGCTGGTGTTTTACACTTTCATACGGCACCTCAATATGGAAAACACTCCTTCAATAGATACAGTATCAATGGGTGAGAATGTAAACTAAAACTAAAGCGCATTTCTCCAGTTCTGCCAGCTCTGTGCACACCCAGAACTGTGCCAGCGAGACGGCAGGGAAGCTCTCCACCCCGCTTTCCAGCTCAGGCTAACATCCAACTCATAGGCATAACAGGGAACAAATATTCCCATCATAGGACAGACAGTCCTGTTCAGCAAAACCCCAAAACACTCTGAGCCAGCTCTAGGAATACGATGAACTCATTCAAGGAAATGTTATTGTTTAATGCATTCTAACAGAAAAGAAAAATATCACCTTTTTAAGGTATGTGTTCATTTTGGGTTCCTAAAATGAGATTTTGGGGAGCTTCCTGGGAAACAGATAGGCTCGCTCTCAGACTACTCTGATAGAACTAGCACAGAACTGAAGACTTGGAGTCTGTGCATGGGGCTGCGTAAAAACACTTGCATGCTTTCCATTGTACATAAAACTCAAAAGAGTTGCCAGCCCCGTTAAGACTCTTGGTGGCCCATCTCTTTCTCCAAATTATCTCATGCCACCTTCCTGCTTGTTCACTAAACTGTAGTCGCACTTACTTCCCTTCCATTCCCTAAAACCTCTAGCATCTCTTCACCTTTAGACTATTATTGATGCTGTTTTCTGTCTTAGAATCCACTTTCTCCACTCCAATGCCTTCTTACCTCCTTCAGAGCTCTATCTAAATGTTCTTTTCCCAGAGAAGTGACACCACCTCATCTAAACACATTTTCCCTTTTGAGCCTATCCCAGCCCCTTCCCTGCTCTGCCTCCTTTCATAACCCCTGTACCTCCTTACAGGGCCTCATATATAGTGAATGTTTAATCCATTTCTATTGAGTTAAATTCATCCATTCAACAAATATACACCTGTAGACATGGAAGATCCTTCAATTTGAAAGACAGATATAAGTGTATCAGAAATAATTATTCAGTAACTCCATGGTTAACTCATGAGCCTCATTTTGGAGCCCAAAATATTTAAAAATAACACGTACTTGGTTCTTTTAGTAGCACAGCAAAAAGAAGTAGACAAGCTCCCACCCTTGGTTTTACAGGAAATTTCAAATGGAAAATTACGTAGAACTCACATTTTCCACGAAAAGCTTACTTTGCTAGCTGTATGATGGAACCTAGATGTTCCTTGCTTATGGGTAAGCTGTTTTTCTAAATAAGTTGAAGAGGTGACTATAAAAAAAGCATAATTGAATAACTGGATACATTGGAGGAAATTCTCAGTACACTCATATTGTAAGCCTTTTTAAAAATGACTATAATTTGCTCTAGCAAAGATATTTAAATATTTCCCTCTAGCCTATTGTAAATCTCATTTCTAATCTCCAAGCTCCTGTAATCAAGTCCTCGATAGTTTAAATAAAGCCTCCATTTGGGATTAAACTGATATTGATATACACACTTATTTCTGATTTTATGTGATATATGGGCGAGTTTGCCTGAAATGCTTATCAAATAATCATAATTAAAATGTATAATTTCAGAAAGATGATCCACTAATTTTAACTATTATGTCTGGGACTTGGTTAAGAGAATGAAGAAATATGAAACAAAAATTTAAGTGGGCAATTACATTACAAAATAATATCTGCTATGCATGTTAAGAAAGAAATAAGCACCTTTATTTTTGAAGATAAAGCAAATTTGTTTTTTAGTTTCCCTGGCCAAGAATTCTGAAAAACTCTGCTGTTACAAAGAAATGGAAGCTTCTCTTCTTTCCTCACATGTAAGAAATACGTACCAATTATTTTAGACTCTTCCTAGGCAATATTGGGGAGAGTTTGACTTTTCTTCACCTCTTCAAATTTAACCACTGGAATAAACACCTCAAAACTGATTCTTCTGAGAGCATAAACAAACCAAGCATGAAGGCTCCCAATAGGAGGCCAAGGCGGCTTGAAAATTGCTGAACAGGATCAGGAAAGTGATATTCTCTGTCTGTATTCATTTTAGTGAAATGTCTACTGAGTTTGGTCTGGATTGATGAGGTAACTAATAGTTTAAAGGTTAGGTGAAGAAAAATTACATTCTAAAAGCAGGAGTCCCCAGGCCTGCCTGAGGAGGGGCCAAGTCTGTCAGGAATCTGCCGGGCCCCTCAGCATGCTGGGTCACAGGTGTTGGGTTGTTAGAATGTACTCTGACCGAGCTGACTAGCCAACTTAAATATCTAGTCAAGCAAGACTACTTGAGAGCTTCTTCTCAACTGAAAACTTGGGAGACAATTATCTTCCCTTCATGTATAACAGGGGTTATAGCTAACAGGAGTTTAGTGCATCTACAGCCTAGAGTTGCAATAAAACTTAGCCACTGTCCTTCCCCTGTTAGCCCAGGGTTGCTTCTGGTTAGATAAGTGATTTGAGTAATTAAGTAAACACAGAGAGCTTTTATGTTAATTTAGTAACATAGTCTATTTTGTGAACCTTAGTGGTTGCTGAAAAAAGAAGGCATGCTCAGGGCTGAGATAAGCTGAAGGAAAATCAAGACAGATGAGGACGCCGGGAGAAAGAAACAATTTATACAGCAGAAATTTGGGGACAGGTGGAAAATGTTATCACAATTGGCCACGGTTAGACTATCTATTTCTCTCTATGACTTGTGTTGGTACCAGAACAGCAGCCAGTCCATACATGATTTTGTGAGAATTAAAAAAAAAAAAAAATGCATTCCTTCCATGGGTAAAAGATGTTTACATTAGTACAACAGTGCAGGACTTGGACAACCATACAGTGAGGCCTGGTTATTCTGCCTGGGTTGCTTTCCAGAGCTTACAGGAGGCTGCCTGCACCAATGAACCTGCCCCCACTCCCCCTGCTCACATCCACATCCAGAACTTGGGGAGTGCAGGCGGCCACTCACATTCATACACTATGACCCCCTAGAGGTGGCATCCTTGTTCACTACGCAACCTGAGCACTCATATGAGGCAACCCTCCTTGGGGCAGAGAGAGAAGGTGAAAAAAAAAATGCAAATTCAAATGCACTTTATGAATGTGGGTAAGTTCTAACGTGGGGAGAGAAGAAACCAAGGAGATCTTGTGAAAAAAATTCAAATTTAAAAATGAATGGTTTTTTGGCTGACATTCTGTAGTTTTCCATTTTTGTGAGACAAAATATATAGTATGTAGAAAACTGAGCATTTTTAATGTTCAAGAGTACTGTCTTTTAAAATATGTTGATTAGGAGAAAAGAGGACACGCTTCACTTCCAAATGTTAATGTAAAGCATGAGAAATGAAATTATTCTCTATGAAGGTGGGGTGGTGGGGGGGCCCTCTGAATCCAGAGGTCTGCATTTTGCTGAGATTATCTAGATCCAAAGTTTCCAGAAGTTGACTTAAGGCCATGAATACTGGTGGCTATGTTTGTGATGGGATGGGTACCGAGCAATCTTCCTGGTGATTACTCAAGTGTGGAGCATAAATTATTACCCCAGGCAAGCACCGACTTAAATGAAGTAGTTTTCTGAAAGTAGAATGTGATTAAACCATGCATTTCATTCAAAACACCTCCTGTTTAGCCAATCTCTGTTGCTCCTGGTGTCTCATCTTCGGGAAGATGGATTCTTGGTGATAATTTGGGATGCGGCAGACTTTTACACAAAGATGAGGCTAAGCACACGAGGAATCCATAAGAGATTCTTACCACAGACTCAGAAAGGAGAAACTGTCTATACATGAGAAAGCTAGCATGAGTCTTGGGATTTTATTTTCTAGTTTTGTGTTTATACCTACCTACCTGTCCAAAGGTACTATTTACTGACCCTGTCCATGAATCAGTTCTATTTACCAAAAGCAGGAAGCTCCATCCACATATTAAAAGATTCTTTCCTTTTAATAAAAGCAACTGAAGTGCCCGATGAGCTGGGTTTCCTCCCTCTGTGATGCGTCAGGGGAACAAGAAAATGAAATCTGTGAAGGGTCTGGGTGTCAGGTGAAGCGTGGTTGCAATTCCCCTCACCTTGATTTGTGTCTTGCCCCACAGCTTTAAAGTCCCTGGACTTTATTTCTCTCAGTGACATGCATGTGCCAGGCTGGCCGATCAGTAGAGATCTCTGGCACGAGAATCTTTTCCTCACACTGAACTGTTTTACTAACACTGCACCTTTCTTTTGACAGTGGCTTATGGACCAGGTATTTTAACTCAGGGGATACTTGAATGTGATCTGTGTGACTACTTTGAAATCCACATCTCTCTAAGCATGTACTATTTATCTCCTCACACACATTCACAAATGTGGGGGATTCGGTGTGAAGAACCACTATGCCTGTGTTATTATTCTGACGGTCCTTTCTGGGTATTTTTATCTCTGAGTCCAGCATTTGGCCGTTACTGAGTGCTTCCTGTCGACAGGTCAAGCCCTGTCAAACACACTACGGGAAGAAGGTACAGTGTTAGTACCTCCTCCCTGTCATGAAGTAATGCTCCGAAGGAAGACAAATATACATCAACTTAATGCTCAGTAAATATTTAGCAGATAATAATGCAGTCTCCGGGGCTAGAAAGACAAGGGCCCACCCTCATAGTGCTTCCTACATACTTCCTCAGCTCCTCCTCCAGACCTTTCACGAGGTCTTCCCTGACCATCCTATTCACAACTACAACCCTGCCGTCCATGATAATCCCCAGATTGCCTTATTTTCCTCCCTAGAATCTATTGCCTTCAAACATACCATAGGATCCTTTTATCTATTTGAATTTCTAACATCCCTTATCAAAAATATAAATTTCATGAAGGCAGCACTTTTTGCCTGTTGTGTTCACTGCTGTACTCCTAGTGCCTAGAAACAGGGCCTGGCATACAGTAGGTGCTTAATAAATATTTGCTAAATGAATATATAGCATGGAATTGCATAGTGGAATTTGGAAAAATGTATAAAGTTACAAAACCAGGAAGCCTTTCTAAAAGGCTGTTTTAGGGGGAAAGGCAGTATTTCTGCTGGAAATATCTGCAAAGCTGTTGAGGTCCAGAAAAAAGGTCAGCCGTAGGCTGACTTTGGATGGAGAAAAGGAGCATATTTCAATGGAGGGGAAAGCTGTTCAAGGGAGGTGCTTGGGTCATGCAGTAGCCTGATGACAGAAAAGCATGTGAGGTGACAACTAGTTTCCATTAGCAGTCTCATAATCCTGTAGTCACTTTTCTAATGGAGAAGCTACTTAAGCCCCTATGACATGACAGTTCACCTGAAACCATGATCCCTCATCTTTTACCATTAGGTAACTGTCTGCTGTGTGAAGGGCATTTTGTGTGCTGTGCATGAACCATTCTGACTTAGCTTTTAGAGCTGAATGAAAACCCAGGTCCAAGTTTATTTCACTAGTTTCTCTACATGTAGTGGGACAGATCAGATGCATTTCGTGGTTCTCTTGCTCCGGATAGATAATAAAGGTATAACTGTGGAAATGTATAGTCCTAGTGAAATGCTATCCTTGGTTTTCTGTTCAAACAGAACAAAACAAAACCCATGGGTGGAGACAAGCAGCCCAACACTGATTTAGGTAACTACTGTCTGTCCTAGCAAGATAAACTGCCCCGTGGAACTGACCACCAGGACACAGAGCTGAGCCACTCAAAGATGGGAGTCATTTTTCTGTTCACTTGTTTCTAAGTTACGCTAAAGTTTCATACTACTTGCACATTTGAATGTTCTATTTCAGCCTGAATTGGCTATCAGCTCACCAGCTTTTCATTGTTACCACATTAAAGGGAGACTGCATACATAGTCAACTAACGTGGGACAGATTTCTCTTTCTCAGGTCTTCCTTTGCTTTCCCCACCTGGATCACAAAACAAACACTGTCATCTGGCATTGTCTTTCTTCTTAACAAATAGTGTTTGGCTCCCTTGTTTTAAAGTGATCTGTATATTCATTAACATGTTTTAATTTACTGACATAATTAGCATATTTAAAAATGTTTATTTCCAACCCAATTCTTTAGTTCCAACTGAGAAAGAAAGAGAAAAAGTGAAGAGAGAAATTGCAGAAAGGCAGATACGGCACCTCCAAATTGCTGTCTGACAGAGGGAGATCATGAGTGACAGGCAGTGGGGTGAAGGTTGGGGAAAGAAGGACGGGCAGGGAGAGAGGAAGGAAAGAGACCAGACCTCCAGGTGTGGCAGAAAACAGGGAGGAAGGCAAGAGACCAGAGAGGGAGGCTCTGAGGTGGGTGTTAGGTGAGGAATACTCTGCTCCTCAACTCTCTGAAAATTCGGGTTTTAGAGTATTATGCTTCCCTATTATCCACTCCCCTTCTGAAATGTCATCTCCTATCTCCACCACGTTTCAACTTCTGTAATCTTAAACTCTGTATGGAATCAAAGCACTGGGAAGACATTTTCCTGTGTTCTGTAGTTATAGTGACCAGAAGATTATAATCCCATAGGTTAGAGGAATAAAGCTGAAGTGTATATACGATGGTTTAATCAGAGATTTCCCTAAAAGCCCACTGAATGAAAACATTTAAAAGATAACATACAAGCATTTATAGGGCCATTTACTTATCTAAAGGTTCGAATGTGAACATCTATCTTAAAACATCTCATAATTTGTCTTTCAAAAAAGAATAAAACCTACTTAATTCTAGAGGAGACTCATTACTCACCTCTGGTGAACTAATTTCCTACTTTTACTTCCAGCCTTTGAAAATATACTTGAAGAACCTTTCGTTTTCTGGGAATAATTTACAACTATCATCATTTGTGAGGTTGCACGGGTATCTTAAAAAAAAAAAAACTTGCTTCTGAGTTCATGAATTTTCCACTGCCTGTTTTCAAAAGCAGTCTTCATTTTGTTGTGATAATCTGCATATTCATTATACCTTTCTTACCTACATTGTTATCTTTTATTTTTAAATTTCTTTTCTTGCCTTTTTACATAGCACCTTTTCAATGAACTCATTATGTTTGTTAAAAATATGCCCATGGGGATACAAAACAAACAAACAGCCTTGTCCTCCCCCTCACTTCCCAACCCAAACCACCTCTTATTTTATTTTTTTTATTTTTTTATAACTGAAACACACGTCCTGGTGAAATTCTTTTATGCATTTCTGAATGTGGCCCTTTGATCACTGGTTCTTTGTTTATTTCCTTCACTGTGATATTTTTTCAGAGATTCTTGCTAAGTGCAAATTAGAACAGGAGTTTCAACCTCTTGCATAATGTTGTAAAATAAATAAATAACAGAATTGTATTTAAATAAACTATTCAAATCCATGTCAGTAAATGATCTAATTAATTACTCCTTTGGGGCTGTGTTATATGTTTGCTTTCCTCTTAGAGAGGTGAAGAAAGTGAAAATAAATTTCCAGCTGTTAATGGGGTAAATTCTGTAAATGGATAAGGGTCAAAGACACAAACTCTAATTTGTATCACATTTGTTTTTAGGCACTTAATTTACTCTGTGTCTTTAACCTTATTTGAATGTTCCTTAACAGTTCCTACTTGATTTCACATGAGCAGCACTGATAGACTCCGTTAAACTTGTGAAGATACTTTGTGACGTTTGCAATGAACAGAGACAAGTTACTAAGAAGAAAAATAGATGTTACCCCTTATAATTCAGTGTAGGATGCCAGATTTGAACCAAGTCTGCAGAGATTGGACAAAATCCAATTTGTCATTATTTATTCCTAAGCATTGTGCTTATACTCTGGACTTTTTCATTCTTATTCGCCATTTACCCAATTATATCTATCCTTATTAGACCCCTGCTGAAGGCAGCATTAGCCAGAGAAGTCCCATAGCTTAACTTAATCCTATTATCTCTTGATAAACGGGGACGCATGAGGCTCTAGATGGCCAAATTCAGCATTACTCTCCCTTCTCTCTCTCCCTCCTCTCCTATTCTCCCCCAAAGAAAAATGCTGTTGCTCATCCTTATGCCTGATGTAATTAAGATCTGGAAATATGCCCATTCTAATCCTTACTCAGTATAAGCATCACTGTCAATGCAGAGAAATGAACTGCAGTTATGATGTAAAGGGCTGACACCTCCATGACATTTTACTGATGTGTTGGGCCTCACTGCCACATTGACAAAGTGAGGTTTATGTCTTCAGGGTTTTAAATGCCTGCCAAAAACAGAGCATTGAACTTGCAGGGGAAAGGGTCACAGTGGGGAAGACAACAGGCCATCCTGAGAAGTGAATTTGTAAGGTGTACATTTAGATGTGCACAGGGACAGGTGAGAGAAAGGGAGAGAGAGAAGGACCCAGAAGGAGAAAGAGAGGAAGGGAGGAAGGGTGGGGGCGGGGTGGGGAGGCGGAGGGGAGAGAGAGAGAGAGAGAGGGAGAGAATATGAATTAACTGCCTTGGAAGTTCTTCAGGAATTCTATGGAACGGAAAAATCTTCTGCCTTTTCAGAACTAATCCCAGACTGTAATTTGCCTTATGGAAGATTGCCTGAAGGCCATGATAGCAGCGCATGACTGAATCCTCACTGACTTTCTTTTTGTGCTGTAGTTATAGTTGTATATCTATGTATCAGTAAATCACTCACGCTGTATTAGAGGCAAATAGATAGAACAACTGTCAGTTCTTATTAAAATGCTTCTTAAAATATATCTTCTAATACTGCATAAAGTTACGAAGTGTTGAGTAAAGAATAAGACCTACTCTATCCCAGCGACATCTCTCAGGCTTTGTGTTGCAATTACGTGATCCTCTCCCTTCTGGTACATATACTACCTATAACGTCAAAAGGGCTTCGTGCTTCTTTTCAAAAGGAATTTACTATCCAAAAGGTTGAGTTTGGGAAACGAGCCAACTCAAGCCTCCTGAGAAAAAGGGGAAAACAATCTCATTTATTTAGAAACAAGGATAATTTTGATAATGTTGGAAATGTCTTTCCCATACTTTTTTTTTTAATTCTCTAAGTCATGCAAGGGGTTATAGAAAGCCTGAAGCCCCAAGAAATTCTTCATAAATGGAAAGAAATAAGTGTGTTCAAAAACTGCATCCTGTCAAAAGGACAAACGCATTTCCTTCTGTCCCAGAAAGAGGGAGCTGGCAAAGAAGGAGATAGCCAGAAGGGTTAAGCACAAGAGGAGTTTTGCACAAAATTGGAGATCAAGAAATATTGATTGGCGCTTGCTAAGATGGAGAGACTGACCGAGGAAAAGTGCCCACAGAGTGTCGGTGTTCTTTTGATGCTGCCAACTCCTGTAAGAACTTTGCTGTACCCTCTAGGGATCACAAGCTGCACTTCGAAAACATGGCTTTAGAGCTTTTCTTAACAGCACACAAACAGAAATTCCTTTGGGGGTAACTTGTTTTATTTTATTGTCATCTAAAACATTTGCATTAATGATGTGACAGAGTGACAAGTGGGTGAAGGGTGGCCTAGATAAGCATCTAGGTGACAGTGACCTCCTGTCTTCACTAGGGACCTCACAGTTTGGGGGTGGGGTAGTAAGGCTAGTCTACACTCTGCTGGTAGAGACTAGCGGTGATGGTACCAGTAATATACATCTAGTGGCAAAGCATATATATTTATTACCCTTGCTAGAGCGAGCTGTAAGTGCAGGCAACATGCATGCATTTAACATTAAAAAGGAAAAGCATACTCTTCATAAACATGCATTTGCTAACCTTAGTTGGCATAATGAAATAGCTGAGGTACCTTAGCACAAAGAAATATTAAAGCGCATTGGTTTAACAATAATGTCGTGCTTTAACTGCCCGTTTATTTTCCTTAGCCTTTTATTGTCATAATGACGTTGGTTAAGTTAAATAGAAGTCAGCATCATTTGGCCGGAATTGACAACAATTAGGAAAGCTGCCTAGCTGTGATGTTTCTACCTTCCCTGATAACTATGGCCAATGAACAAGTTATTGTGTCTAAGGAACTCCATGGTAGAAGAGACTTTAATGAGATTGGCAGCCAGAGAGTTAAAGGCAAATTCAAGGCCATGAGATTAAGGCTCAGGGTAAAAGGCTTTTCAACCCTGGACCTCAGCGAGGATATCAAAAAAGAAGATAACACAAGTATAATGTTTTCCAATTGCCAGTGTGCCGTTTCCAAATATTTGACTGTTCTGTATCAATGTTTAAGTTTTAGTTCATGAGAGTACAGGGCTATTCAAGATCATTAATAGTAGTCCCTGTTTTGCCCAAATGCAACTTTCTAAACATACAAAATTCATCAGGCCTGGTAGTGATCCTGCAAAACAGAGTGAATCTAACACAATAGAATTCCAGGTATGATATAAATCAAATTTTACTTCATCTGTCTTCAGGGGTGGGAGACTGGCAGAGTTCTAATCATATACATATTTAAATTTGTAATCAGACTCCTTGGGAGGACAGGCTGTTGTGTTTACCATGAGCTTATCGCTAAGGCTTCTGGGGACTAAGAACGGTTGGTTGTAAATCCTGTCATTTTGGTGACTTAATATTTTATATTATCATGATATTAGCATAATTGTGACCTCTGCATTGTAGCATTTTATGTGTTTCCAGTGTAACTTTTGATGCTTTACTAAAGTCAACAAAAATTCCCATTATTCCCTCTTTTAGAGCACATTTGGCATGAAGTATTAAGGTTGATTTAATGTTATTAGTGCTTAAAGTGGTGCAAAATCCATGAATATACACATCCATCTCCCAGTTCACCATAACACTGCCATAAAATGCTAGGAAATGAGTGATAAACATTTCCTCTCCATTTTTTCTCTTTCCCTAATTTTTCCTGCTGGAGGCTCTGCCTCTACCCAGAGGGCATGCGAGTGTTGCCAGTTCCCCCACACAGATCAATCACTAGGGCTTCCACATGCCCACATAATAGCACAACAGGAGAGCTTGGCTCAGCTGCAAGCCTCATTAAAACTATTCTCAAAGTAACAGCAAGGTTTGGGGAGCACTCTACTTGGACCAGACTCTGCATATTTTCCAAGATAATGACCACAGAAGAAGCATTAGAGGACATAGTTCCTTTTATTTGTGATTTTGGCAAGTTACAAAAAATAGTGAAGCAAAGCTAAGTATTTCAAAGGATGTCCAATGGCAAACTCTTTTTTGAAATTCTTAGTGAAAAATTATTACTATGGTAAAACTACTGAGGCTTGAAGGGCTGCAAGGGGCAAATGAACTTGGAGAGACTAAGAAGCTCCGATTTTCTGGCTTTTGGATCCAAAGTGTTTAATCAGAACTAGCAGGGAAACCTAAGTCCAGAAGTCACCCCATCATGGGTCCCAAAATATTCCATAGGCTACTTATATGGCTGTGTGTGTGTGCTGTGTGTATGTGTGCTATGAGTGCATGAGTATGTATGTTCTGTGAATGAGCGTGTTGTATGTGAGTGTGTGTTTGTGTGTGTGTTGGGCACATGATCACGTTATCTCTGTTCAGAGTTAGGGATGGACGGTGAGAGCAATGTCAACATCAAAACACAGGAGTCCCAAGTTGATTTTTCCCATGGATCCCTGTATCATAACCTCTTCTGGGTAGCTTCTCTCTTTCCATAGTGAATCTGGGAAGATATTCCATTACCACAGCAATCTAATGTGTCTACAGTTTGGAAAGAAGAAATTAAAAGGGTTCTGAGAAAAGCATCCTCTCTTTCCACCCCTACCCCCATCACCAAAAAGATGAAAGATTGTAAATAGGATCTATTTTTAAAAGACAAAAGAAGCTGAAATTATTAAATCCAGAAGGCAACAAAAGGCTAAAAAGGATGAATTTATCATTGCATGTGTGTACACAAAGTATTTTTATAAAAAGGGTGTTGACAAACTCTTTTCCACCTCTAAGGAAGACAGAGCAAGATATTAATATTGTAAGATGAATTATTTAAATAAAAGAAAAAGAGAAAGAAGTCCCTGCCCCTTAAGATTTTAGAAAGCGATACTTTGAAATCATGGGCATTTTACTCCAATTCTATTCTCTGTCAAACACTGTCATTTCCAAGTGGTTCCCAAAAGTCTGTGAGGGTGCAAAATGACTAAAGCAATACAAAGAAAGGCACAGCAGGCAAACTACCAATATATGATGCGGTTCCTGTAGCTCTGAAACAAATACCCCACAAGGTAAAGGGGCCAGGTGGAAAAGCCATGAAAATTGCCATGATGAGAATCCTTAAATAATGAAGTTGCAGTATTTGCTCATTCCCCACATTTTACATTGATGAAACAGAAACAACTGTCCCAAAGTGGGATGGATTTGGAATGAGAAAATGAATAAAAAAATACTCATAAATGTTTAAATTGGGTAATACTAAATTGACAATAGAGGGGTGTATTTTTTCCATTAAGTAGTGTTCAAGTATGATCAAAGTTGTGTTGAAATACCGACATTCAGAGAGGGAAGATTAATATTTATTTGCTTCCACTTCTTATTCTAATGATAACTCTCTACTTAATTGGCCTAGTTAATTTATGAAATCAAATCTAGATCAGTGAAATTGACAAGTAGTCATTGAGGAAAGGATATTACAGTTTAAAAGCATGAAGGATAGCAGTATAAATGATATATGCTATGCTATTAAGCAAGTCACTATAAAGTAAATTACAATGAGCATAGAGGGAATGCATTTTACTGTGTCAAAAACATATTTTTATGCAATGTTCAAACTTTATGTTGAATGGTCAATCTTGACAACAAGATTTCTCTTTCTGAAAGCTCATATCTATATTTGGATGAAAACCAACAACGTATTAGAAAGGAATTAAACTGTACATGGGATATAGCGCTAAGGAAAAACCATCGTTATGTTTTCAAGTCCATTTTAACAGTACATTCCTCTGTGCCTTTTCGAGAGTCTGTAAGGCACGTCTTATTCTTCACCAGGGAAAGCGCAGCCATGGCTTACTAGTAAATCACTTAGTTTCTCATCAAATGGGAAGTGAGGCTCTAGTCCCATCTCAAAGTGAGGATAGCTATGGTCCTTCTCTGGAAGGCAGAGAAGCCAGGCCAGGCAGCTGGCAGAATTTATTTCACTCTGGTCCATGCCCCCTCTGGTGGCTGAATGCCAGGGTGAAGTAACACAATGAGAAATTGCTTCCCTTTCAGTGGGAGGTGCATTGTTTTCTCTCCCATTCACAAAGGCCCACAGCATTTCCTCAGGCAATTCAGTTTACCTTTAACCCAAACTCTCCAAACCAGAACTAGAAATGCTGTTGTCAAAGAAGACTTCCTCAACAAAACATATAGCAACGGCTTGATGGAAAACAGGAGTGTATAAGGATTTCAGACAGTTCTTGAACTAGTATCTGCTCAAAGATCTGTTTATAAAATTATGCTTTTTTTTTTAGATCTTAGTTCTTCCTAGCTCCATGGAAATTTCAGACACATAAAAACTTAAAGTAGGCAAGACTGTGGCATCGATATGCTTTGCACACAGTGAGCACTCAACAGATGTTCTCTAAGTTAAAATGACAAAATCAGACCTATGATTTTTGATGTAAAGAAAAATGCATCAGATTTGTTTTATTCTAATTCTTTTTTAATGTGCATTATTAACTGCATCAATAAGCATGTCAAGTATCCAAACACAACAAAAGGGGAAAATCTTTTATATATTCCATGCATTATTCTTAAAACTTTCGTGATTAAGATCTATTAACTACAAACATTCTCCAGAATTCAATCTGAGGCCTTCTCTTTTCGTTTTATTTATTCAGAGCTTATCACATTAGATCAAAACTTCTATGTTGATGACTCGATATGTCCTGAACTGATTTTATGTTTCCATCTACGTGGCTTGAAAAAAATTCATTAAAGGTTGAGAGGGTAGGAGTGCATGTCAGCTTCGGAATCAATCAAATCTGTGTTCAATTCCCAGCTAACCCACTCACAAATCACATTACCTTGGGTAAACTACTTAATCTCTCTGAGGCTCAGTTTTCTCATCTACAAAATGGGAAAAATAAAAATTCCTCCTTCACTTGTTGACAGTTTAAATGCACTAAAAATGGGTAAGGTACAGTTAGCATAAGACTACTTGAACTTCATAAGTAATCAGTAAAGTTATTTATTTTTATTTTATTATTGACACCACAATTCATCACAGTTACCCAAACCAAAAACCTAGGCATTGTAATTTTTCCCCTTTCTCTTCACCTCTCACGTTACTAAGTTTTGCTAGTTTAACTTCCTAATCATTCCCAAATTTATACCCTTCTCTTTATCCCTCCTTCCCTGTTCTAGGTCATGGTATGAGCTCTCATTCTCTCTCTCTCTACAAGTAACTTTAAAAAGTTAAATTTGTTTGGTCTAATTAAAAAGCAATCTATTTTTATGCAAAAAGAGTATAGAAATATGTAAAATTAAAGGCGATAGTTTCCTGTAATTTTACCTCCTCTCCGTCCACAAAAGACTTTTGACATTTTTCTGTATATTCTCTTCATTTTTCTTCTATGCATAAAGTAACACATATGTTTTATATGTTTGTATAGGCAGTTTCCTTGATTATTTTTACTAAACATACTGTAGTTATCTTTCCTTGTCAATATAATCCAGATATATCTCTTTATAATGATCATGTAATATTCCATTTCATATATTTATGGTCAAACTTCTACTCAGTTCATTAATTACAGCATAAATTACTTCTACAAACCTCCTAATAGTTTCCTTTCCAACAGTCTTTTCCCCCTCCAATCTATACCCCATGAAGCAAACAGACTAATCGATTCAAAGTTCAAGCTTGACTCTGTAGTGTCACTGCTTAATACCCTGCATTGATCCTCATTGCCCTGGAGAAAGTGAACGTTCCCTATGGGGTGCAGGATCTCAGTGATCTAGACTCTGCCACCTCACCAGCTTCAGACACTGCCATTCCCTGCCTTAATCTTTGCTTGTAATTCCTTGAATAGTACCATATGTTTCTGCTTTCTAGAATGCAGGCGTTGACCAACTTTTCGTAATGGGCCATGTAGTACATATTTGAGGCTTTGTGGATCATATGCCTTCATCACATCTACTTAACTTTGCAATTGTAGTGCTAAAGCAGCCACAGACAACACTGAAATAAATATTGCTGTGGTTCCCATAAAACTTTCTTTACAAAAAACAGGCAGCAAGCTAAACCGCTTAATTTGACAACTTTGCTTCTAGACAATTTTTCAGTTCAGGTGACACTCCTTCCAGAAAACCTTCTCTCTATTTCCAGTTCTACCTCTCTTCCCATTATACTCAATGCAAGAAGAACACATTGCCTTCTAAAACTGTCGATGTACGTGTTTGGTTTTCTCAGCAGATTATTAACTCCTTGAGGGCAGGACTATGCTTTCTGCCCATCTTTGTGTCTCTAGTACTTATATGCATGACACTTAGTAACTACTCAATAAATATTCAGTAGATGAATGAATAAATCTCTGGAAAATTATTTTTTAATTATTACTTTGTTCTCTCTAGAAAACATTCCAATTAGGTGATCCGCATTCTCTGAAAGCTAATTAAATTCATCAACTTCTTTCCTCCAGCATCTTTTAACTAGGACTTGCATGTGAATCATGTGGAGGGCTTAAAACACGGGCAGTACTGGGTCTGCTGACAGAGGATTTAGACTCAGGAGGTCTGAGTGAGGCCTTGCATTTATATGTTTTAAATGCCTATTAGGTGAAGATTCGGATGCATGTTCCAGTCATGATACTGATAGAATGCTAGCGTCTCTGCCAATTTCCCAGTCTCCATCAGCCAACCTCCCAGTTCTCCTTGACAATGTGGTATTCTCAGGCCAGGCCTACTCTGCGAAATCACTATCTTACCCTCATATTTTTATTCTTGACCACAAACACTCTGCAAAGCTCAAGCAAACGTGCTTACAGTTGCCCCCGCAGGAAATTTCCGTTTAGATCCACTACTGTTTGATTGGGTTTCGGCTGTTTTTGCTCTTTAAATGGTTTCCATCCGTATTCTATCTCTATGTTTTCTTATAAGCCTTTTCAAATCCTTTTGGAAAGTAAAATAATATAATCATATCAATAATAAATGTCTTTTTTTTTCTGCTTTGCACACATTTTTTGACTTCTAATCCACCCTCCACCCCACCCCATATACAAGCATAGCAAAACCTGCTTTCACACAGGTTTCTCTGAATAAAAGGCAACTTCATCCAGCCACTGAGGACAAAAACACTGGAGTCATCCTTGCCAGTCCTATGGGCTTGACATTCATTTATACAGAATGTGATCATTTCTCACTAACCTCCACTGCTATCAGCTGATTCAAGTAACTACTGTCTCTAGCCTAGAAGACTGTAATACCTTCCTAGTCTTCCAACTTCCAGTCTATTCTCAACAGTCTATTAGAAAAATGACAGAGGTGATTCTTTTTGTTCGTTTTTAAAAAACAGCTTTATTGAGATACAATTCACATTAAAGGTATTGTTGTAAAGCCTAAGTCAAATCTCGTCACTCCTTAGCTCAAACCCATCCCACATGGTTTCCCCAAATTACTCAAAATAAAGACAAAACTCCTTACAAAAAGTCTTCAAGGCCCCCTACATCCTGCAAAACCCTCTTACCTCTCCAACCTAATCTCTTCCCCTAGCACATGCCCCTCCAGCCACACTGCATTGCCTGGACAGCTCTTCTCCCAGATATCTACATAACCTCAGCCCCCTCCCTTCCTCAGGTCTCTATTAAAATGTCACTTTCACAGTGAGACCTTCCTGGATCAACAATTTGTAACTGCAGTCACCTCCAGCACTTCCTATTCCCCTTTTAATCATTTGACATACATATAGTTTACTTGCTTGTTCTCTCCTCCAGCTAGAATACAAGCTCCATGAGGGCAGAGAGGGAGACAGTGACAGATCATCAGCCATTAGATTCTAATAAGGAGTGTGCAACCTAGATCCCTCACATGTGTAGTTCACAATAGAGTTTATGCTTCTATGAGAATCCAATGCCACTGATGTGACAGGAGCTAGAGCTCAGGCAATATGCGAGTGATAGGGAGCGGCTGTAAATACAGATGAAGCTTCTCTCGCTCGCTGCTTGCCCGCTGCTCACCTCCTGTTGTGCAGCCCAGTTCCTAATGGGTCACGGACCAGTACCGGGGGTTGGGGACCCCAGTTTTAACCTTATTCAAACTTTCTACTGGTAATTTCCCCCTTTAACTCTATTAGATAAAAATAATCATTTTACAACTTAATTTCTACCTACCTCGTTGATTTCTTTTAAGGACGGTGATATCAACTACTCCGGTTTTGCATTTATATAATATGGTATCATAAACATTTAGACTTGAAAGTAATCTTAGAAACTTATCTAGTCCATCTCCTTCATGTTCCACATCCAGGGGGCAATAATGGGTAAAAGAGCCAGGACAAGAATCGCTGTCTCCCGACTCCCACTCCAATGCTGACTCCTGTGTACCACACTGATCCATCAGTGACATCCTCAGCATAAGCACAGTCATGTGCTTTCTGCTTGCCATGGCCTAAAATAAGGGAAACCTTGCTTTCAATCTATTGGTCAGAAAGTTTGGTGTAACTGAAAATCATATGGTTGGCAAAAAGCGGTGAATAAGGAGTAAGGTCATGAGATTACTGCCCCAGCTTCTCCAGCTAGCGTGACTTGCCTCTCAGGTCCCAATTTGAAAAATGGAGATAACAATGATTCTATCCAGACGACAGACTTTCTATGAGCATCAAATGTGATACTGGATGGGAAAGCATTTTGGAAGGCACAGAGCACTGTACAAGCATCAGTTTTGTTATTAACTCAGAAGAGCTACCTAATATGCGCAGAGCTCTCGTGAAAGAGACTGGAGGACAGTGTATAACTGGCTACATGCAATTCTATCACACAAAGGGAGAAACTGCTCAAAGCCATGAGGTAGATTGTTGGTAACCACTTCATAAAGAGAACATTCTTTTTTTTTTTTTTTTTTTTTTTAATATGCTCTACAAATCCTGCATCAGCTTGTGAATTTCTCAAGGTTGAGGTCCACTTTGTTCTCAGGCCGGATGCTCAGTAAATAGAATATCTCTGAAAAGATGGTCACCATCTTTCTTAAAGTGTGTCTAGTTAACTTCAATTGGATTCCATAGGGAAGGAACTTCATAAAAGTTCACTTCTATTGTTCTCATATTAAATAATGAAAAAATCCAACATGGCTCTTTGATAGAAAATAGAATGTTAACATCTGGTATAAGATCCTTTGGCAACTGTTAAAGATGTGATCAGCCTAAATGAACCACCTTACATATGTTTGGGGAATTCCCACCTCTAAAGAATTTTCCTATGAAGTAGGAACAAGGCTAGAATTAACTTTAGAAGGTTTCCTCCCCTCTTCCTTGGTTATTTCTATCTGATGGGAGATTTGGTTTCCAGCAAAACTTGATTCTTTGGACAGTTATTTCAGTTAAGCCTACAGTTCAATATGGACCCTATTCTTATAGTAAAGGGATTTGTTCAAGCAAGACACTTCTTTATACTGATGGTCCTAAATGCTTAAGAAAATATAAACTCTGGAAGATTGTGTTTTCCAAAACTGGCAGAACCAATTTATGCATCCCCCATGCTCTTCTTACAAAGTGATGTTGACACTCCTTCATCAAGCAGTAGGATCTATGTTCCCTTTCCTTGAAACTGGGCACAACTTTGTGTCAGCCATTTCTAATA
Source organism: Pan paniscus (assembly GCF_029289425.2). Taxonomy (NCBI): domain Eukaryota; kingdom Metazoa; phylum Chordata; class Mammalia; order Primates; family Hominidae; genus Pan; species Pan paniscus. The sequence continues at coordinate 34,789,060 of NC_073264.2, read as the reverse complement.
AAATATGTTGTAAGTGACATTATATGACTTCTGAGGTAGGTTACTGCACCTGGCTTTCTTTGTCTTAGGACCTTGACTCTTGGAAGTTAGCCACCATGCTGTGAGGAGGCCAAATAGTCACATGGAGAGACCACAGGTAGGTGTTCCAGTCAAAGTCCTAGATGAGATCTCAGCTGATAGGCAGGGTCAATCAGCAGAAATATGTTGGAGTGTGGCTGCAGACTATTCCAAACCCAAGCCCTTGAGCTGGCCCCCTGATGCCAAGTGAAGCTGAGAAAAGCTACCCAGGCCAAACACTACCCAAACTGCAGATTTAAAAGTCAAATAAACGGTGTCATTAATTCAGCCCTTAAGTTTAAAGGTAATTTTTTTTTAATGCAGCAACAGATAATCATAACATACATCTTCCTACTTTCACACATGCATTTCCATTGTTCTGTTTACCAGAATGTGGCCTGCTTACCAGACAACAGTCAAATTAAGAAGAGAGTGTTCAGAACAGGAATGAAAATACTGCACCGAGGGTTATCAACAGCCTGTCTTAAAAATTCTCAGCCTAGGTAATTGGCAGGATCCATGCTATAAAGAAGAACATTTTTTCCTTATCCTAGAATAACTAGTTCCCATTAACACACTTTAAGGACTGAGGTCAGGAAGCCATGAGGTCTTGGTATTTGCTGTAAATATATATTCACAACATTAGGGCTGATTTCTAATATTGACATACTAGTTGTGAGGTCCTAAGTAAGTTATATACCTTTTTGTGTCTCACTTTCTTACCTCTAAAATGGATATAATTATACCTGCCTCATAGAGTTGCCACAAGAGTTTAATGAGTGAATATTTATAAACCACTCTATGACTAGCACATAGAACATATATATATACACACACACTTTTTTTTTTTTTTTAAAGAAAACTTCCTCTTTATTGATCATGGCTGTGGATAGGAAGGCATTTGCTGAATCACCTTTATCCTGTATGGATTATAATTCTCAAACAAGACTATTTTTTAAAGGTTTAAACATGTATTTGTTTTGTCCTCATCCCTTGACTAAGGGCAAAGTTTGAAAGGGACTGATGCTTCCCAAAACAGAATTTCAGAAAATGTCTTTAATTAGTAAAGGATAACATCAGTAATAAAGATGGATGGAAATACTGTACTATGCTTCTCTTGGAATGTTCTGACCAAATTACAAGAACTGTAGGAGATACCGAGTTTTGTTGCTTGATTATCAAATCCTAGGTAACACCCCTGTAGATTCGGTCTTCCGGATTCCAACCGGGTCTTAACTGTAGCTCAGAATTTAACAAGAATGAAATTTTACTAGAATGCATTCAATACAAGGCAAGACTCCCTTTAAAGAATTGTGTGACAGTATATATTTTACCCCAATTCCTGCTGTATAAAAAGTGCACTGCTAAATCAATGCTTGATGAGGCTGATAATGTTGATACAGATTTAATATCATGGGGAGAATAAGGGAAAAAATGAACGATGACCAGTCTTGTAATAAGGCAAGACCTTGTACTTTTAACAATACTTTGTGAAAATGCTCTCAGAATTGGGTCCATCCAGAGAGAGTATGAGTTAAACCTGCTGAGAAGCAGTTTTCTGAATCTCTGGAATTAGTGCCTTCATTAATATTTAAAAAATAATTCTCTGAGATTGATTCTTATAGAGAAGCATCCACAAGGCAGGTCCACATTTTTAGAGGAAAAAAAGAGACCCTCCAAAGAATAAATGTATTTCTTATTAGTTATTTCCACATTGGCTTTTAAAACAGAAGACAGAACTTTTTGCAAGAAAGGACCAAGTGGCCACACCTTAAGGGTTTCTGTTAACACATGGAGCTTGGCCTTCATATTTTCTACAGATCGTTATGCAGTTATAAGTTTACATACTCATGTATTTATTAATTCAGCTTTTCTGCCTTCCATGAATAAACTATGCTTAGCTAATTTCCATACGAGCCTGGTGGCCTTCCCTAGGGCTTTAAATCAGAGAGTCTGGTGAAATTTTATGTACATTCAACAGCAGTTTATAGATACATTCAAAAGCATTTGACGTCACCATTCAACTGCTTACAATTCTGCTGGGAGGAAACGATTGCATTTGCATGCCTGGATGGGTCACACTTGTACTCTTGGGGGGCATGATGACCCTATTAGATGGTGTGTCTACTGCTGTTAGGATCACTGTTCCCACAGTTCTAGTTTAAGGGTTTTGCTCAATTCAAGACTGAAATAATTAAGATGTTTGGGGCTCGCACTATCCATCTCTGGTCTAGTTCAAGTCTCTTCTGACGTGCATTTTATTTGTGTTGCAAGCATGATGATTTATCACACCATCTCTTGTTCTCTGGGGAAAAACTCAGAGACAACAATGGCAACTTTGAGAGATTTTGACTTTTGCTGAACACAGAAAATCATTAGTTTTAAATCTAAAGGGTCCTTATTGATTCTGAGGCCTCCGAGCCCTGCCGCACATGCTCCACATTGCTTAGATTAGCTAAGTCACCGCTGCAGCATACAAAGGGCACTGCCGCTTTGCCTAGACGAGGCCAAAATAGCCGGGGGAGGGACAATTCCAGTCACATTTCCAGGTAGTTAGCTCTCCCAAATACAAAGCAGCTACATTCTGGAAACAGATGCTTTCATGTTTCTCTTTTCTTTCAGCTGTTTCAAGCTGACTTTTAGAACTTCATGTCTAAAGTGAGCTCTACAATAGCTCAAGTTAAAAAATGAATCACATGATTTCCTCCTCCAGTGCATAGTAGTTTAACCTGTAAATGATTTTCAGCAAGATCTCAACTTTAATTACAACTAGATTGTTTTCCATCTACTTCCCCCAAAGAGAGAGAGAAAGCTCTTTTATCAGCTTACACACTATTATAGCAAGATCTTCTGCACATAAAGCATAAAAAGTAAAAGCCTTATGTGACCTGGCACATGTGTTGAGTCCAAATACAGAATCTGGGCATCAAAATCCCTAAGCCTTTTCTTCCTTCAATTCACTTTAGGAAATCTGGCTGCTGAGGGCGTGCACACAGGCGGGCTTGAGCACATCCCCAGTGAGCAGCGCAAGCTCACAGTCACTCACGCGGTTCTGGTTTTGAGGGGTAATTCCAACCAAGTAACAACTTTATGAACACTAACATTATACCCACTCACAGACAGATTTAGTAAAACACAACCAATAAATAAGAACTTCCCTTAATAAATATATTAGACATGAAACTTTTAGCCTAACCTTTCTTTTATTACCTCCTTCAAGGAGTGATATGGTTTGGATCTGTGTCCTCACCAAATCTCATGTCTGATTGTAATCCCCAGTGTCGGAGGTGGGGCCTGTAGGAGGTGACTGGATCATGGGGCGGAGTTCTTATGAATGGTTTAGCAGCATCACGCTTGGTAGTGTATAGTGAGTGAGTTCTTGGAAGAACTGGTTGTTTAAAAGTGTGTGGCACCTCCTCCACCTCCCTCTCTTCCTCCTGCTCCCATCATGTGAGATGCCTCTCTCCCTCTTTGCCTTCTACCATGATTGTAAATTTCCTGAGGCCTCCCCAGAAGCAGAAGCTACTATGCTTTCTGTATGGCCTGTAGCACTGTGAGCCAATTAAACCTATTCTCTTTATAAATTACTCAGTCTCAGGTATTTTTTTATAGCAATGTGAGAACTGACTAATACAAGGAGTAAACAAACTCTTCAGTCTTCCCATGTCTTCTCAAAAGGCATACAATTGCTAGATGAACAACGGTGATCTAATGCTGATAGTATTTACTTGATAACCAAATTGCTGATGGCTACTTCCATTATGTGAATATTTGTTAAGAGGTTAAAACAAATCTTGCTAATCATCATCTGCTTTTTCTAGCATCTGTGTTTTTCTATTCTAAACTCTAGAATTTGAGGCTCTTGCTAGGATAGGAAAGACAGGGGTCTCCAGCAGAATGACCCTGGTTTTGCTGCTAAAGGAACCTGGTTTCTAGCCCTGCCTTTACCAGGTTTCACACCCTCAGGTTGGGCCATGGTCCATCTCTTGCTTCTCTAAACAGCTCCATCCTCTCTCCCACACAGTGTAATACTCCTGGGCAGTGAGTCTCCTTGCACTCCCCAGCATGCTCCTGAAGCTCAAGTGCATGCTCATTGTGCTACTGCGGTTTTGCTCATGCTCCAGCCCGTCTCCCCATCTGCTATGTGTTTTGATTTCATCCATTCTTCCAGAGAAGCTCGATGCTCAACTACTCCGGCTCCTTTCTCAAAACTGTTAATTTGCTTATTGTAGATACTACACAATTTAGCATTTTATTATCTATTATATATCTGTTGGATCTCGTATGATTCCACAAATGATTTAAGGTGGCTAAACTAAGAACAAATAAAACCGAATAATGATAAATTAATATATGCCATATATTATACTGAATTAAAGCAAGGGAAAATATAAATAAATTGAATATCAAAGGCATGTTTTGTGAAAGGAAATAAAAGAGCGTAATGGCCATTTTTATTTAGTATATAGAAGTTAAGCATATTATATCCTATAGCACCCACCATTTGTAAACTATATGCCTTTGGTCACATGTAGCTTTTCTAGGCTTCAGTTTCTTCACTTATAAAACAGGGTTAATAAAAATAGATTTTTACGTGAGAATTAAACAAGAGTGCTGTAAAAAGTGCCTGGTATGTAGTAAGTGCTCAACCAAAGCTAGTAATAACACCAAGAACACTAAACATCATGCTTGAATCAATGTATTCTATAATCTTGTTTTTTTGTTACCTGTATGCATGTGACTGATCTTACTGTGAACTGCTTAAAGACAGTAGTTACATTTTAAACTTTTTTACTCTGAGAATGCATAGTAGGCATTTAACGTCTTAAGCTTGACCATATAACTTCTTAATAAAATTATGTGTTTAAAATACTTTAATGTATGGGGCTGACAGAATTAGAGGATTCATTTACTTATTTATTCATTTCATAATATTCATTGAGCATCTATTGCGTGCAAAGTAGGAAAACTTTGCCTTGGAAAAAACAAAGATAGTCCTTGCCACCACAGATTAATAAAATTGTAAATGGATACTACAAATACATAATTTGTTTGGTTATTGATCACTCAAGTAAAAAAAAAACCTTTGGGAATTTAATAGTGAGTGACTAAGGGCAACACACATTAAACACATCAAAGCAAGATCCCTATTTACTGTTTCTATAGTGAATGGAAAGATAATCATCATGGCATGATGATAATGATGATGAACCTGATGACGATAACAACAGCTAACATTAACTGAGTGCTTACTGTGTGCCAGGCCCCTTGGGTCACAGGTGTGGGGGTCCAGGCAACTGCAGAAGCTGCCAGAGGAGCCCAAGCCTTTCCATCAGGACCAGGCAGTTCTCTGAACAAAGGGCTTTGCACTTGGCATCATACAGGAAGGTACAAACAGCTCCCAGCTCCTCTCCAAACACAGCCTATGACCATAAATCAAAGAACAATCCTCATGCACGGCCGATGAAAAAGGACAGCATGCTCTGTACAACTTGTGTCACAGCTGCAGCCACAGACAGTAAATGTTTTTGGAATAAATGACTACTAGCTTCACCTTCAACATTATTCAAGATCTCAGGAATCAGAGGGTCAGGGACCGCATTTGGAAAAATTAGGAGGGGTTGATCTCTCAAAAAACTTCATAGAGAAGCAGTGGCTTCAGGCTCTCTGCTATGGGTCAGCTATGTCACCAATGCTTTGGTATTAATTCAGAAGGCAGGACCTCAGTGCTCAGTGTATAGCCAGGAGGGAGCTATTTCAACAATAGATTACTGTAATGTACTTGGCCAGTGCAGCCCTTACTGTTACCATGAGTTAACGCCGATTCGTTTGAACCATGAAAATAAAAAAAATTAACAACAATAATAATGAACCTTTCATACACATGCTAGCTTCACTAGAGAGTCCCACACAGAATATGGAACTAGGGGCCAACATGTAGATTTGTGGCACTGCCCAGGGGACTCCAGAGTCCAAAAAGCAATGAATGCATTAAGCGAATCCATAACTGCAGTTTTCTCATGTGTGACAGATATAATATCCCTCATTTTACTTAACTGTTTTGGGATATCATGTGTGAATGAGCACAGTGGAACAAAAAAAGGGGGCTTATACAAACTGTGCGCAGGGACTGCAGCTTTTGATGGGCTCTGATTCCACTCTTGAGGAGGCAGGCACACTCAGCAGTAACCTTCTGGCTGGAGCACACATTTTGGATTTGCCATGCCAGGAATCCAACATGAAACCTCCCTCATACCTCAACTGAGGACTGACCACAAGCCACAAAAACCTCCCATCCCCACTGCAACTGTTTTCATACAGAACCCATTACTCTAAATGAAATCCATGGGTCACCTCACATCACTGTGGCGGCAGTTAGTGCAACACAATTTAACTCCTTGAGAGACTGAAATATCAACTATTCCACTGTGATGTCTTAATTTGGTTGATTTTGGGTATAGGTACATAAGACAAGAATTTATTGCTACACATTCCTGACTCCAGGCATATTTTCTTTGCCTCAGTTTGTCCATTTGTAAAATAAGATTAATACCAATGATGCATGAATGTTTCAGAAATGTTAGGTTCAAGGCATTGTTTTAGGAATGGCAGAGCATACGGAGCTTTTACTTAATATTTATAAACCTTTGAAATCTCCTTATGTGTAGAGCTGTTTAAGTATAAATTATTATTAAAATTATTAGCCTTGAGAATTATAATTACTGCGTCATTATTTTTCTCATTATGCCCATTCTATGGGGGTTTTCTTGTAAATATTCCAAATGAGCTATTGGCTTTATTATATAATCAATTTAATGTTTACTTGAAAGCTTTAAAGACAAAATGTGACACAAATTTGCAAGATTTGAGGTGATACAAATATATAATCTCTTTTCCCAAAGAAGTTTTTGTAGGAAAATATCACTGGTTGGATGATGGCTACATAGAAAGGATTACTAGAGATTTGTTCAGTGGCTTTGGCTCTTATTTTTGGAAATGGGCCGGCCAAGATGTAATGCTCATACACTAATAGAAACTGATTCCCATTAGAAGCAGCTGGCTTACAGGGGCTAAAGTACTACTCCTTTCACTTTCTTCCTAAGCCATTACCTATTGCCATATTTCTTATAAACTTCCTCAGTCCTTGCAGTGAGCTCAATAAGAAATATAAAAAGATAAGGAAATCGTTAACTCACAGAATGTTAAAACCAGAAAAACAAGAATGACCATTTATTACATACTTACCTTTCTGTCTGCCAGTTGTTTTCTAAAATGTATTACATGTAAGATCTCATTTTATCCTCACCCTTTTATCAGCTCAATAAGATAACCAGTGGTAATATCTCCATTTTCATACAAGGGAATGAAAATTCAGAGGCTAAGCAACTAGCATAAGGTCACACTGCTGGTGGTGTGTAGAGCTAGGGTTTGAATCCAGACCATATACTCATGGCCATTAGGACTTCAAACATCAGCTCCTCCTGAAGTCTTCCCGGGTGCCTTAGGCTGGAAGGTGCCAGTGACAATTTGGCATATGTGTGTTATGCTGGAGTAACAAATGATCCCACATTATGAGTGGTTTAAAAAATGGTAGCTTATTTCTCACACCTACTCAAATCCAACATGGGTCACTGGGATCTCTGCTCCCCGTTACCCTTCCTCCAGGGCCCAGGACACAGAACAGTCGCCGTCTATGTCATGAAGAAGGAATGAGAACTTCAGAGGGTCTTGTCATTAAACATGTCAGCTTGTAGGAAACATGTCATTTCCACTCACAGCTCATTGGCCAGAACTAGTTACATGGTCCCACCCGACCTCAAAGGGGCAGAGAGTTCAATTATCCTTGTGCCCTGAAGGAGAGGAGAACCAGAGGTTTGCCAGCAGCGCTAATGACTATCATAGTGCTGGGGGGATTAGCTGGTCTCGTGCCTTCAGGCTATAGGGAAGGAACTGCGTCCAGAAAGGTTGTTCGACTTGCCTAATGTTGCCCAGATAAGCTAGCTGGAAACAGGCGAGGAATGAGAGCCCAGGTTTCTGCAGTCCCTCACACTTAACCAACAACACATCCTCTGTGGACTAACTTCCTGTAAGGATGGTTTCCACTTCATCTAATGCTCAGTCATGGAGAGTACAGAGATAAAAAATAAACCAAGTAGGAGTTGCCATTATCTGTGGCTGAAAGGCAGGAAGAACTTCCTCACAAGTAGCCTTTCCCTTAGAAAATATTAGGACACATTCACAACCCTTGACTTCTACTGAAATCTCTATTGTCTCTATTACCTCATGAATTTGAAACTATTACCATTCCCATTTCACAAGTGATGAAACTGAGTGTCAGGCAGGCCAATTCATCTGCCCCCAGAGGAAATGGTAGAGCAGGGATTTGAATCAGGGGCTCTAGTTTAAGCCTGCACTAAGCTATGCTTCCTCTTCGGGGTTGCTTAAGAAGTATTATCTATCCTATATCCATAACCTTATCATTGGATACTAAGTACAAGGTCAGATTTCAAACTGGAACCTGCTTTTGTCAGTTACCGCAAACATGGCAGTGGTTCTGCTTAAGGCTAACAGTCACACAGGGAATACAAATCCTAACCAAATGTCACCTCCTTCATGAAATCTTCCCTCATGCCCATCAGGGTGTGATTTTCCCATCGGAACTCATAACATCTTTTATAAAAACCTTTCGTGAACATATTTAAGATGTTTGACCCATACTGTCTATCTAGGTGTTAGCTATTATTATCTGACAATAACAAGCCTGTAGAATGCCACGAATGAAAAGATTTTTTAAAAACACCAGGATAAAACTATCTTATTGAAATAGGCAGAACAGTTACAGAAATGATTTTGACAGGAATCATTTTATGCAACATCAAAATAGCCTTCTCAGTTGAATCTCCCAGACCCTGAAAAGCATTCAAAATAAAACAGACATTCCTGTCTTTTGGCTAGCTCAGCACTGAATTCCTAAAGGCAAGGGAAAAGATCATAAGACAACTTGAGATTATTCCGTGATTCTACTATTAAACAAAAATTGTTATTTTAAATAAAGCCTCGCAGGCCCTAAGTAAATAAATAAATGGCAGGAGTCAGGCTTTGAACGTACTTAATTATTAGTATTGTCCGCACCAGTTTTATTCCCAATAATACTAATAAGTTACCCTTGTAGAATCGTTGATATGGTGAGTAGTTCAAAAATGTCCTTGTTGTCAAGAAACAGGGAATGATGTAATTAACAAAACTCACAGAAGATTGTTTTTAAAAAAGTTGTAGGCCAATAATGTTACCCTCCTCCTCTCCCATGTCATCACAACACCAAACTGATTTTGAGTGTCTCAACTTCCTGGACCCACTCTCTGGTTTTTCTGTAAATCTAGTTTTGTTAGTTGGTTTGTGTGCTTTGCTTGCTGATTTTTAAATATTCTTTAAGTATCTGAATAGCAAGTCCAGTAGGTAAAAAAACAAAATGACAACAACAATAACAACAACAACACTAAAAGGAATTGCTAAAGTAGAAGAATCAATTTGCAAAAGAGGGTGGAAAGTAGGAGGGTAGGAGGCAGTAGGGTACACCAAAAATATACGTGATTATTCAATAAAATCATCATGAGCTTATAAAGATTTAGGATGTTGTAGGAAAGTTTAGAATTCAAAAAGGGTTGATACATATATTTTTGGGAAGAGTCACAGCTTCAGGGACATAACTGCATTCCACAAGTGCAAAAGCATTTACTTGTATAACATGGAGTTGCCTAGTTACCATATTTAGAAAATATAGTGCAAAATAAAACAGAGACAGAAACTTGGAGTTATATTACTTCTTTTAATGTTGGTAGCCAGCCTACTTCAAACAGTGAACTAAGGATTGCCTCAAGGCTGTGCAATATTCAAGGCACCCTGCCTAGAGGGAAGTGAGGGTTAAAATCCAGAGATCTCCAGGTTGTACTCCAACATAATAGTAAGAAGGGACTGTTTAGACTTGGAGTCCTGAGGGCAATTATAAAACAATCTTTTTTTCATTGCCAATGTTACTGACAAGAAAATAAAAAACAGTATGCCCATAAGAGAGCTGTATGTGTACGAGTACTCTTGTAATAGTCATTGTAGTCCTTTTGTGGAAGGCCACATCTTTGATGCTACTACAAAATCTCTGCAAGAAGGATCTAGCAGTCACCTTCTGTGTAATTTTCTATGCATTCATTCACTCATTCAGCATATAATTATTGAATAACTACTGTGTGCCAAGCACCATGCTGGGCACTAGGCAGAAATAATCTCTACCGTTAAAAGAGCCTATAGTCTAGCAAGGATGACAGAAAGAGAATGGATTATTATAACAGATAATTATATGTAAAGGAAAGAGGGTTCTTGGGCACCCAATGAAAAAATAAGGATTCTGACTCAGCCAGGGAGCAAATTATGCAATCAGTGATATTTAAGGGAGATTTGTACAATGTTTGCCTTCAAAATACGATATGCTGCTATAAGAGAGGCAGGTAGAGTTTACAAGATATAAAAGAATCAACTTTTGTATATCATTTTTACCAACACTTCTTTGATCTTACTAGCAACACCATGAGATAAAATTAATATTCCTCTTCTACAGATAAATCAGAGAGATAAACTGACTTACCTCAGATTGCCTGACCAAATGACTTTGAGATGACACTGATTTTAAGTGCTCATGTAGTAATACTGTCCATGATTTCTACTGCAGATTTCCAGGATTATGTACTCAATCAACTAAATGTGCAGACTTTCTCACTGGTTAAGTGAATCAATAGTAACACCTTACATTTGTATAATATTTTAGTTTTCTTATCCCATTGTTACATATGAAAGTGTCAGAGGCATGTGAACCAGAGCAATTCCATCTCGAATAGTAGCTGGGTAAAAAAGGCTGAGATCTACTGAGCTGCATTCCCAGATGGTCATGCGTTCGAAGTCACAGGATGAGATGGGAGGTCGGCACAAGATACAGGTCAGTGAAGAAGCCAGCCAAAACCCACCAAAACCAAAATGGCAACAAGAGTGACCTCTGGTCGTCCTCACTGCTACACTCCCATCAGTGTCATGACAGTTTACAAATGCCATGGCAACGTCAGGAAGTTACCCTATATGGTCTAAAAAGGGAAGGCATGAATAATCTACCCCTTGTTTAGCATATCATCAAGAAACAACCATAAAAATGGGCAACCAGCAGCCTTTGGGGCTGCTCTATGGAGTAGCCCTTCTTTTATTCCTTTACTTTCTTGATAAACTTGCTTTCACTTTACTCTATGGACTTGCCCTGAATTATTTCTTGTGCGAGATCCAAGAACCCTCTCTTGGGGTCTGGATCGGGACCCCTTTCCTGTAACAAAACTCTCATATGTAATAATTTAATCAAATTTAATCAAACTGCCTAGTATCCTTTTTCTTTTGGTTACTTAATTACTGATTATTACTGAATTGGCCACAATGACTAGTAGAAGACTTTTTCATATAACACAAAGCATACAGTTTAAATTTTGCACTGAAAAACGATAGACAGCACAACTGCAACTGCTTTTTAAAGTGAAATCTCATTTCAAAGATGTTAAATTTCTGTTTCAGATATGACAATTAACATGCTAATGTTATGTTTCCTTCTTCAAGAATTTAACTCTAATGAAAATAATTTTTGCTGGATTTAGTAAAATTAACCTTTATTCATAAAACTTTGCTCACAGAACTTCATGGTATTTCTTTTTTCGCCCCATGTGACTTAAAAGAAGTTCTGAACATCAGGCATATATCCAAAAAATAAATCTGTGCCAATTTACTAATCACTATCAAAACAGAGAAAATTTAAAGTGATTCAAAATACCAAAAACAGCCTAGATTGTGACATGAAAGAAAAACTGATTATTTTTCCTTAAATGTTTTTGGAATTTCTTTCTAAATATTTCTATGTATTCAAGTCTACATTAGGCAATTAATTTAATTCTAAGCCACTGAAGTTTTAAAAAACAAAAGAATACTTTGAATTTAAAAGAGGAACTTTTCTTGAGCAAATGCTCTTTTCTTGAGCAAACTGAAGTAATTTGGACAACCGGGCAGGCCAGGGAGGTCTTGCTACAATATTCAATCTTCTTGGATTAGTAACTTAACTTCCACAACAGCTATGTCCTTGAAAGTATTTTCAGTCATATGCCAGATGTAAAAACACATCAACCAATGAGCCTTTGGGAACCTGTCGCGGTTTCCACTGTCTTATTTAGTTTATATTAAATTACATACAAAGACTTCAGGATACAGTGAGACGTTGATAAACACAGGTTCCTGCAAACAAGGGGTGTCCAGGGGGTTGGCCAGGGTGCTGCCCCACCTTAGTAAAAGGAGAGACATCAGCTGATGAGGAAATCTGGCCCCATCCCATAAGTCTTGTCAAGGCAAGCCCAGAGAGCGAGCCAGACTTACACACCGTAAGGGCAAGGCTACAGCGAGGGATTTGGAAGGACCCAGTCATTTGGAGTGGGGTAGTATGTCTGGGACATGGGTTTGTTGGGACCTCTTATCACTTTGCCTTAAAAGAAGAAGGAATGAAATTCCTTGCTAAAATCTGATGGGAAAATAGAAGAAATTAAGGTCCTCAAATGCATCCTACTGTAAGTGAGTTTCTGGGAACGTGTCCTCCTCAGTAGTGGGAGGCATTGCTCCTGCTATGCCCTTCTCAGCATGCACAGAGGATGCAGAAGAGAAATACACATTTCAAGTTTAGAACCCTGTAAATGTTGACTTAGAAGGTGAAAAACCCAAACCTTGCTCTTTGAGGTCTTGCAGTAAAATCTCTTTTCATTCTCTAACATGTGTTTTGTGGTTAGTACTATTTCACTCTCAATTCTGTTGTCTGGCACAAAACTGCCCAATGGCACAGAAGCCCAACAGGAGGGTAAAAGAAAATTGCTGAGCTCCAGCATTTCTCTTGTAATCCTTGGAGAACCATTTAGTACTGAACTTGTATCCAGGATACAGAACACTTTTTCCTATGCTGAGAGAGAATGACACAACTGGGCATTGTGGTGTGACCTAAATTCACAGATAAATATTTGGACGGCGACTCGCCCTTCACCTGGCATTAATCCTTTGCCCTTCAGTTTCAGGAAGATATGACACAGCCAGGGAAGGCACCTTGAACCGTATTGCCTCCTGATGGTATAAAACGCTTTTGTGGGACTGCATTGGCCCTCATTATGTTACCTTAATGTTGGCGACTGAGAACAAGGCAGGTGAGGCGGAGGAAGTCCTTCCCCTGCTTGAGTTGCCTTTTACGAAGGAAGCTGAGGAGCCTTCTGGTTTTTAAATCCTGATTTCTGCAGCCCACACTCAACCTTTACCCCCATTTCTGCCTTTCTGTTTGTTATCTTTTAGAAGAATAGTCCCACAGGTAAGCCTGAGCTGCATGCCAGCTCTGCCTCCCTTCCACACAGAGATCAGTAGAGTTGGGATTCTAGCACCGCTATAATTTCTAATTTATACCAATCACATTACAGCTGAAAACAGTGCGGTCTCAGGCTGTCTAATATATGAGTCGTTATAAAGCTTTCCCTGATTCACTTATTGATCAACAACACTAGCTCTTAAAAACTATTTTAATCAGAAGGGGGATGTACTTCTTCACACAGTTGAGGACTGGTCTTCTTATTTTCTAATGTAATCTTGCCCAAAGAAAGGGTAAATGAAAACACTAAATGCTCATAATTTTCCTAATAGTCTTTTTCTGCTTAAAAGAGCTGCCCCATTTTAAAATTTCATGCATGTTGCTATTCCTACAGTTTTATCATTTGTCAACAAATCAACTACCTGCTTAGCAGCCCTCATGAGGGATTTAAAATAGCCGCCATGAAAATCCTGGGCATTTACTATTTTTATAACAAACTTGATTGTCACCTATGATATTTCAAAGATCACTCCTCATATAGACATCACACTGGAAATTAGATGCAGGGCCCGCTTTCCATGGAACATTATGCAGAGGCACTCTGACTAATAAATCTTCGTAGCTAATGCATTCCAGATGGAAGCCATGTCTCACAGATTTAACCTTCCTAAACCCTTCCAAAAATTCCTCCCATCAAAAGCTCTCTGAATGAGATATGTTTGATTGAAATGGGATCATCAATACATGACAACTAAGTAATAGTACAAATGATTACTGCCTGCAGAAAAATTGCCATATTCCTTCCCACAAAGACATGGTTTTGGACAACCCCCAGGACAAGAAGATGGCCCTGTGTGTCTTACTAGATAGTTTAAATGCTTTCTTCTTGAATTCCCATTGCTGTTAACAGACGCTTTGCAGGAAACAGCCATTTCTGTCTCTTTAACTTTTGTACATGCATAACAAAGGCTGTTAAAAGAAATGAGCAAGACTCTTAGAGGAGCCACTAATTAACATCCTGTTTAATCATGTCACCATGTTTAGCAGTCTACATCATTAGTTTATGTCAGGCAGATGCGGTGAAACACCTAAACACCTACTTGTAGATCCTTACAGAATCAGTCATGTGCAATGGTGAGGGCAGTGTCATACAAGATTATAGCTGCATCTGTAATATTCAGAACCATTACAAATCATCCCAACACAAGCTCAGCTCATGCAGCCTTCAAGAAGTTGGTTTTTTCTTGGTAGTTTCTCAAACATGGGTCAACATACAGCACATGGTTTTCTTATAGTTTTACAAGGGAACTGAACTTCTAGGAATGATATGAAACTGCCCCGTTCCACTCTCTGTTCTCACATGTGAGTGCTCTGCAAAGCAAGGAAGACCACCTTGAGAAGTGAAAGCCCGAAGAATTTCACTAGAAGGCACCATAGAAAAGTTTTAAATTCATAACAAACTTTTGCTTCTACCCACCCCCCAAAACCATCTTAAGCTTAGGAGCTGAAATACAACAAAATTTCACTGAGTCAGACTGATGAGAGAAGGTCAAAATGAATTAGTGAAACATCAATGCTTTAAAATGTAAACAAAAGCTTTGTTTGTTTTGTTTTTACTTTCAACAATTGCAGATTTAGTCACCTGAATTAACTTCCGGCAAATATTATGGTACATCTTAACACGGAATACTATTTGCAGCAACTGTCTGGATATAACAGATTATCATGCTGCCAAAATGCACACAAAATGTTTATCTCTTTTGTCTTGCCTGGTGGCCCCTTGCCTGATGGAAGCCAGCGCCGGGTGCCATTCAGAGACTCAGGTTTTGCTCCAGCTCTATGTAAACACTGTGTGATCCCGAGGCCACTCACTCAGCCGGGGGCATGCTGCCTCTTCTCACCTGTTAAAGGCAATCTGGCTATACCCTGGGTCCAGTCAACAGGTACTCCCATCAGTATCACCTCATTTTTCTCCCCAGATACACATACCTATTCTTGGAGTTTCTGATGCAGTAGGTCCTAAGGCAGAATCAGTAATAGTTGAGCGGTAGAAAAGAAATCCCCAACTCCCCAGTTTATTTCCCGAATCCCCTGTGGTGAAACTAGATTAGAAAGACCCTAAGACCCTTTGCAGCTCTCAAATACCATGATTTTACTGAATGCATGCCTATACTTACTTACGAAAATGATTTGTCATATATGCTTAGGAAAAAAGGTCTGGGATAAGATATCCAACAATAACAACAATAACCACCAACACTCATCAAACACTCATTTCATCCCTGGTGTTGTTCTGAGAACATCTCATGGAGTAACATGTTTTATACTCACAGCAATCTTAGTGGGTGGGGCCTTAAAGGTGGAGTCTGTTTATTATCCTCACTTTATGGTTGGGCCACAGAAAGTTAAGAAACCATAATGTTTAAAAGCAAATTACTTCCTGATTGGTAAAATTAAGGGTAATTTTTAACTTTCACTTTTGCTTTTCCACATTTTCTATCTTTTAAAACAATCATGTATTCCTTCTGTGACAAAATGTTTAAAGTTTAAAAACAAATTGTATAAAGCTGACTTGGCATTAATATACACTTACTGGCACTGTAAATATAGAAAACATAGAACAATCCATCTGTTGTTATGTGGGTAAAAAGCCAGGCAATAACAAATGAAAAAGGGTACAGTGTCCAGAAATCTAGGCTAAAGGAAGCTATCATAACTGAGCATGAAATTTAGTCCCTGGCAGCCGGGGCAAAAAGGGAAAACCTTCGTTGTTGCTTAATTTAAAAAAGGAAACAAAAAGGGCTGGCCATGGCGGCTCACGCCTGTGTTCCCAGCACTTTGGGAGGTAGAGGCAGGCAGATCACTTGAGGTCAGGAGTTTGAGACCAGCCTGGCTAACGTGGTGAATCCCCAACTCTACTAACAAAATAAACAAACAAAGGAAGCATATCAGACCATTAGGAGGATTCAATTGTTCCAAAGCTCTACAATTGAGGAGGAATTTCTCTGTGGGTCTCCAGGTAAGGAGGATGATTTTATTCTAACACTTAAAAAATAGGTCAACAATGCAAAAGTAAACTTAAGCCCAGCTGGGACTGAATTATCTTAAAATCTGAACTGGTGAAATCAGAACCAAAGGACTTCAAGCTACCAGAATGCTGGCCCCATTTTTCTTTTTTATGTTGCTGAATTTGTGGATAACAAATCCAGAATACGCTGTCTGTCTAAAAGACTGATCATCATTATCAGGAAAGGCCATTTATAGAACAGTTCTGGTTTCTTTAATCATAGCCCTTAAAAGGTCTTCTAGATACTAAATAAAAGGAAATACTGGGAAGGACAAAAAACCCACAAAGCCCTTTATAAACTAGAGGACAAACCTTGCTTGTGAGTGACACATGCAGAAACAACCCTAAATCATACAGTATAATCATCTTCTTTATGCTCTGGCTCTAAAATTCTTGAAAGCCCCTGCCCAAACATCCTCCTCACTTTGATCTATGGTTGTAATCTTACATTAAAACTCAATCACACCAGGCAATGTCATTTTGCCAGCTTTCAGGCAGGTCTTAACAATAGACCCCTGGCTGAGATGAGCATGGGAGAGATCAAGCACTCTTCACCCCACTGAGCGGCGGGGGCTTGGTGAGGCCAGCACACCTGAACAAGGGTGAGCTTGAGCTTGGAGCCTGCCTGGCTCATTTCAAAATGAACCTGGTCCACTGGCATCTGTGAGGGAATCAGGAGCCTCTGTCACCTACGATCATGTCATTTAGTTGCTATCTCCCAGCAAGGGAAAAAGCCATTCTTGGATACCTAATTTCTTTTCATTTTTTAAACAATAAGAAACCATGCTTACCCAAGCATAATTACAAGAAGAGAGGGAGCTTACACTTGAATAGGAATACATATACTTAATTTTTTTTTAATGATCAATGCTACTTGCCACCTTTGGTCACACACATCATCAGGCTGTACATCATGACTTGCCTTTTTTTTTTTTTTTTTTTTTTTTTTGAGACAGAGTCTCACTCTGTCGCCCAGGCTGGAGTGCAGTGGCATGATCTGGGCTCACTGCAAGCTCCGCCTCCCGGGTTCACGCCATTCTCCTGCCTCAGCCTCCAGAGTAGTTGGGACTACAGGCACCCGCCATCATGCCTGGCTAATTTTTGTTGTATTTTTTAGTAGAGACGGGGTTTCACCGTGTTAGCCAGGATGGTCTTGATCTCCTGACCTCATGATCCGCCTGCCTCAGCCTCACAAAGTGCTGGGATTACAGGCGTGAGCCAACACGCCCGGCCATGACTTGTCTTTATCAGTCTCTATGTACTCTTTCTTCTAAAAGATTTCAGGAAAGCATTTGTCTACTTTTTAAGGAGCTCCTTTCAAATTAAACTAGAAAATTAGAGGCTTTTAAAAATATCTAATCCTATTATGCTCATTAATAAATTCAGTTTGTCACCATGATTACAATAAAAGCAACTGACATTGTCCTAAAAATTCAACTCCTCCTCCACAGAAACTTTAAGCATGTAGGTTCAACCTCCTTTAACAATGGCCAGCCCCATCCGCGAGTCCACAACCAGGAGCCTGGGTGGTCTAAGTAGCTTTCAGTTCCTTCATTGCCTGAATGCACTTGTTCACACGGCCACTTAAAATTAAACCAATATAGATTTTGACTCCAGCTTCAGCCAGGTTCTGGGATAAGAGGGCAGCAACATTAACATGATGAGACAAATTGCTTTTGTAACACATTCTCAACTCTTCTTTTTCTAAGAACCATAGATTTTAATATCATTATGAATTTGATGTAGAGGCTGTTAGCAGACTTCAGCAAAACACAGCACCTGAAATCGAAGCCCATACATACCCTGCCTGTGGTTATAAATGATACTTGTATGGATACTCAGAACAGTCTTTTTATAGGAAAGGAAGATTTTATTCAACAGTTTAAGAATCTTGCTATAGAACTTCTATTTCTTACTGTTTATAATTCTGAGTAGCCTTAAGGAGACTTATATCCTTTCTCTACTCCTTAATTTCTCCTTAGATGAAAATGGGCACAAGAAAATGTGCAAAGATAACAGGCCAAGATTTACAGTGCTTGTAAATCTATGAAAGTGAAGTGAACCTAAAGAAACCATAACAATGAACAGCATTTTCATAGCATACATTTTTAATATTTGTTATACATGTTAAAAGCATTTTAAAACTTATAAAGTGTCTATCATAGCTTATTTCAATATATGAAAATGATCGAGAGAGAGGAAAATAAAAAGTAACAGTTGCTGGACACCAAGAATGGGCAATGCACTTCAGGATATTATTTCACTTCATCTGCAATAATTCTGTGCTGTCAGTTCTATTACTGTCAACATTCTACAAATAGCAGGACTGAGGTCCACAGGCTTTGCCAAGGTCACATGACTCAGAAGTGGAGAAGGCTCAGATTTAAACTTTACTAAAAGTGCCTAGAGACTTTGAACTCAAGAACCTACTTTTTAACCACTGTACCATATTGTTTAACATAAGGGGAAATATGGGGGCAGGCAGAGCAAATAAGGAGGCACAGCTGTATCAATTGATGATTTGGGGCAAGTAATTTTGTATTCTACAAATATTTATTAGGCATGTATTTTTTATGTGCCAGAGACTAGAAAAGGTACTGAAAACACAGAGATAAAATATCTTGGATCTCAAGGAGCTCCAAGTCTAGCTGGAATGATAAACAATTTGATCCACAATAATAGAGTAAGACTACGCAACTTAAGGTTGTAGCCATTTTCAGCTTTTGTTAGGAAATGATCTAATACCATTATTTCAAATTGTAAAAAGACTTATGACAGTTACAGAGCTCCTATAGACATTAAAGCATATTTGTCTCATGAAAAAATAATATTTTGAGTTTTTATGTAGTAAAAAAGAACTCTAGGTCCAGTAATGCCTGGCAACCATGACAATCAATAATTACCAATAACATCTAGTTGTATTTGGGGATATTTGTAAACAATAGATGAAGAGAGTCGAGTAAAACCAACGGCAATTAAAATATGTATTGAAAACTTCTCTCTCCAATTCACACAGATTCAGATTTAGAAAAACAGCAAACAATAAAATATCATGGCCAACTCTAACATATAGTACAACTCAAACTACAAGCAATCTGGCAGCAAAATAACAACAGTATTTAAGGAAAGATTCCATGAAGAAATAAAGTGCCAGAAATTTAACTGAAAAATTGAGAACATATTATTCCACATATCATCTAGACTCAGATGTTTTTTTCAGGATCTATCTCATTTCATGAATAACACAGGAATTAAAAAAAATAGTTTGGGAGACTAGACACTAAAGAGATGTTATTTGTAGGTGCTACGATTATGGATTATGGGTCACTTTGCTTTTCTTTGTGTTTCTGTAGTCTACGCCTTCTGCAATGAATACAGATTGCTTTTATAATCATATGGCTTTTTTCTTTTCCGATGACTGCAGATGCATCAGCAGAACCTACCACACGGCACCTACTGGGGCTCAGTTTTGCTGTAGAACCGAGAAACATCACGTTAGATGCTTTAGCAACAACAATGT
Organism: Pan paniscus; assembly: GCF_029289425.2. NCBI lineage: Eukaryota > Metazoa > Chordata > Mammalia > Primates > Hominidae > Pan > Pan paniscus. The sequence continues at coordinate 34,769,011 of NC_073264.2, read as the reverse complement.
ATACGTTGCATAAAGAAAAGTGTCCCAGAAGAGCAGCCAGCTGTCCTTTACATGAAATTGTGGCACTGCCTGTAAGAAGTATATCCAATGAGAACTTGTCCTCACCATGTAATACTTTTAATGGGTGAGCCATTTCAACACTTTACATACTGCCGAGTAAGTTTCTACAGAACTTTCTCATTGTACTCAGCGCTGTCTGTGCAGTTAATTTAGGCATCAGAAAACTCAGTTGTTAATTTTCTGACTTGCCTCTGGACTCTTAAATGCTATTGCTCCAATCATAACACGTCGGAACACTTACGCAGATTTCAACAATAATATCCACAGCTGGGAATAAATCAAAGCAGTTTTATCACTGATTAAGTGCTATTGAAATATGGTTACAAGACAACATGAAGCAAAGGACAGATTTCACTTAGGAAGATTAAGACAGAGCCTGGGGGGGAATAAAAGAGGGTAATCCAAACAAAGTCTATGCAACATTTAAAAAATATAATTCAGAGTCAGAATGCAGATTGCATTTTTTAGCCATTTAAATTCTCAGTTTCTTCTCTGTGTGTGTGTGTGCACGTGTGTGCATGTATATGTGTGTGTGGGTGTCTGTGTATTTATGCTATAAAGTGGTTCAATCATATAAGATGAATTTAGGCACAGCTGTTTTTCAAGCTAAAGTGTCTTCATACTAAGGGGTCAAAAAAACGCTTTCTGTAAAGGGCTAGAATGTAAATATTTTAGGCTTTGCAGGGCATACATCCTCCGTTGCAACTACTCAGTTCAGCTGTGGTAGTGTGAAAGCAGCCATGACAACACATAAATTAATGGGTGTGGCTGTATGCCAAAAAAATTTATTTATAAAAACAGGCAGAGGGCTGGATTTGGCCCTTGGGATGTAGTCCACTTACTTTTGTACTAAGATATAGGTTATTCCATCTACCCAGATAACTCCTAAAATATGAGGATGGAGTTGGGGAAGACATGTAGGACTCAACATACTCAGTCATCCTAAACCTCTGCCTTATCACTCGGGTGAATGTGCACTCTGTCCAGAACTCCTGCAGTCTCTTTTCTGTGGACATAGAGCAGACAATGTCACCTCTACCAGCTCCCTTGAGGCCTATGCGGTTGGGGTGTTTAACTCTCCTTGAGTGTCTGCCCAGAGAAAAATCCCTTCTCCTCCTTTATTTCCTCCTCCTTTAAGTGCCCTTCCATTTCCATTGCTAATTATTTTTGGCCACAGACATATCAGGGTTTCCTCTTTATTATCAGATCGTTTGGGGTTTCTCTTGGACCTGGCTGGCATCTGGTGCAGACAGATTTTGGCCTGCTCACTCAGGCTGGGCTGACCAAGCCAGTTCAGATGCTTGTATGCTGCTATTTTTCATTCACATCTGTACAGACATTTGGAAGAGGGACAGCAGTTTTCGGCAACGTTTCATCCTTGTCTCAGGGGCACTTTGATATTTTCATTGTGGATCCAGATGATGGCAGAGAGATGTTCCTCATTATGATAAAGACCACCAAAATTTAGGTGCAAATGAAGTTCTTCCTTGCAAGATAATCTCAGAATTTAAAGTAATCTTGCCAAATAGGAACAATGATAATCAGAAACATCATTAAATTGGTAAGGACAACCACAGCACTATGTATCAAGCATAGTTCATGGAATAAAGTAAGATGCAAAATGTATGCTATCAACACCTAGATGGGCCCTCAGCACCACTTTGCCCTCAGCGACCCTTCTGCATGGACCTCACGAGCTTCTTTTGCAGTTGCCATTTCCAATCTTCACTACTCTCTTCAAGATTCCTATTCTATCTTTGGACTGTCTTTTAGAGAGATGAAATCTGTTATCCCCTTAAATTATGGAGTTCCCTAGGATTCTGGGCCCTGAATTTTCTTCTTTTAAAACTTTATATGTTCTTCTTAGATGATCTCATCCAAGTGCATGACTTTTACTACAACCTACACAAATTCAAATGATGTTCAAATCTGTATCTCTAAGCCTCCTAAGTTTCAACCCTAATCAGTCCCATCTTTAACATATGTCTTAAAAGCACTTCAAATTTTTTATCTATCCAATCAAATTAATAATCTTCTCCATCCCTCCTCCTACATAATTCATACTTATCATGATCACTATCTACCCAAATATTCTGGCCAGACATGCTGGAGGCTAACTGTTCCCTCTGCCACACATGTAGAGACTCAGTCTCCAAATCCAATCTCTCCTACTTTCGAAATGTCACTTAATCCTTCTGTTTTTGTTTTTTTAAGAGATAGGGTCTCACTTTTTCATCCAGGCTAGAGTACAGTGGCACAATCATAGCTCACTGTAACCTTGAACTACTGGGCTTAAGCAATCCTCCTGCCTTAGCCTTCTGAGTAGCTCATACTATAGGTGTGTGCCACTATGCCTGGCTAATTTTCTTTATATTTTGTAGAGACAAGATCTCACTGTGTTGCCTAGGCTGGCCTGAAACTCCTGGATTCAAATAATCTTCCTGCCTCAGCCTCCCACAGCACTGGCATTACAGGTATGTGCCACTTTGCCCAGCCAATTCTGTTCTCACCCCTGCTGCTACCTTAGTTTTAGGCCCTCACAATTTTCTTTTCTTTCCATAGTGGTCACACTACTTCTAATATCGAAATCCTCTTTCATGTTATAGTTGCATGTCTAAATTTAAAAAATCACTGCTTAGAATAAAATTGTCAAACATCTTAGCATACCATTTGAGGTCCAATATCATTTCATGTTATGCCGGCACTCTTCTCCCTACCTCCTACAAATGCGTGCGTGCGCACACACACACACTCACAGCACACGCACACTCTCATAGCACACACACAAAATCTAAACTATAGCCAGGTTGTACAACATGCTCTTCTGTGTTTCTGTGCCTTTGCACATTTCTTGCATTTAGAATTCTCTCATTCATGTGACATCTTACCCACCCATAAAAACTTAGCTTACAAGTACTATCCTCTGCAAAGACTCTCTGAACTTCTACCACCAAGCTAAGATAGTCCTTCAGGCCCCAACGGCCTTTTGCATATGCCCATGTGATAGCACTCAGCACAATGGATTGCTATTACAGGTCTATCTCTCTCTCCACAGATTGTGAGATCCTTTAGATGAAGACACCTGCTTAGCTCATAAGTATATCCCACCATTCAGAATAGCATCTCGTGCATATTGCTATTTGGTAAATATTTGTAAGATGCATTATGCAATAGGTAGCTACATGCAAATGTAGTTGTATTAGTTAATGAGCCTGCTGTAAGATTCAAACATAGTATTTCACCTCAAATCAACATATTAGAAAACATTAGTTAGCATAGAAAATATTATCTAATTTGCAGCATTGGTCAGATCATACATGAATATACTTAATAGATTTTGTTCTCCATAACTAATGCTATAGAAAACATGAATACAACTGACAGAAAGGCATAAAGATTTTACAAAATAAATCCTATAAGACATTAGGCAATAGAATAGAATTATACAGTTAAAAAGAAAGAAAGAAAAGAAAAAGACCAAGGATGATTCAACAGAAACTCCTGAGCCATCTCAAGAATTTTCTGCTGAGACTGCTAACAAGTTTTTCTCCATCTCTTCTGAGGGAGGAATGAGATACAACTATCTAGTAAAGAACATGAAAGAATTTGAGGAATATCTATGTATCCTCTTGCTTATTAGAAAGCATGAAGTGTCCCTAGAGAAGATGGAAAAAATAATCCAAGATGAAAACTGGAAGAAAAGATTTCAGTGGGGTTGATGTTGAATCAAATGGAACATCAGAAGATTAGAGAATTGAAACTATCATTGAGGAAAAAGATAAGAGAAAACTAGATTTCACTAAAGCCACAAAACCTGTAAATGGCACTGACCATAGCAGGTAAATTTGGATCTTCTGAAAAAAAAAAAAAAAGTGCAGCACTCCTTACCCAAAGAAGAGGCACAGGCCTCAGCCCAGGGAGGTCCCTGTGTACCCTCCAGAGAAAGAAGGTTGGTGGGTCAGCTGGTGACTGTCTCCTAGACAATGGGGTGGTTATTCAACATGGGTAACCAAGAAGTTCATTCTTGCTTAAAATGATATGCCATTGAACCTGCAAATTCCTATTCAAGTAGGTTGACTTGAAGAGAGAATAAATGATAGTTATAGAAAATGCTCCAAATTGTCTCTTGAAGATTTAAAGCTCTGGGTCTGAAACTGAAGGCCTTGGGGAAATATCTTCATCCTTGAGGTTATGGCTTGGTATGAGAAAGCTGGTCAAGAGAATAGTGTCAACATATTTTTTGTTATTGGAAATGTTTTTTCAATTGTATAACAGAGTTATATTTCACTCATCTGGCTCAAGATAGAGAAATTATTCTAAACATCAGGAAATGTGTATGTGAGATATAAAAATATTTCAAAGAGAAATTGGAGGCAGATGTCAGAGTTGGGGTGAAACAGGTAAAATTCTACAGGAGGATAGCTGTAGTAGAAGACAGTGAGTTTCACAAAGATGGAATGATAACAGAGGTTTTGCTACGAATACTTACAGTTTTTGAAGTACATATAGTAATATGTAAAATGTTGACAATAAAACAAAATGAACTTAAATATAAGCATAAAGAAGAATAATAGAAAATTTTTAACACAAAGGAATAAGCAGTATACACCTCAACTCAGAGCGATGTGACTCATGCATGGAGAACGATGACAGAGGGTGTGTATTGATCAAAATAAATGCAATTAACCAAGTGCCAAAGAATAGTACAGTCTGTTGTGAACAAACACAAAAAATGTAAACAACCTGAGGAAAAAATAATCCTAGAAGGTGGGAACACAATGGAGAATATTTTGGTTTAAATGAAAAATACTTAAGTTGCTGTGAGAGAAGATCATAGCATGGTGGATAAGAAGGATGATTTCCGAAAGCAGATAATCAAATTGGGTAGCAGAATGATAAGATGATGATGAGGGAACCTCAAGCATTCGACTCTCTGTTGGGAGTAACATTCGGGCAAAAGCAGAGCATCTGATAAATTCCCGCCTTACAGGCAATTTCAACTTTTAGAAGGAAAAAGGGGAATGTGAATAGATGTGCACTGATTTTCCTAGCATTTCCTTAGATCTCTTTTAAACAAGATATAAATATATAAAGCATAAAAATCATGTGATCTCAAGGTTGGAGGAATCATGAACACTACCCAGGCCGATCCACATGGACTCCATCTAACCCGACTCTGCCATGGGATAGCCCCAGTAGTCCTTGGACCCTCCAGTGACACTAGTCAGGAAATGGGTCATTCCATGTTCCGCCAGTTTAGACCAAGATGTCTTTATAATGACATTAAAATTTGCTTAGTTACTGGCCTTAATTCAAATTTCTCTAAATCTGCAGACTCAAACTAACTCTTCTACCTCAACTCAATGTCTCTCAAATGTTCGAAGACAGTTACTTTGTTTGCACAAACTTTCTTTTCCCCAGGCTTAACAGCCCCATGTCATCCTGTCACTGCTCACATGACTTGTTTTGCAAGTTTTCACCCCCTGCTTGTTCTCTTCTGGACAAAAAGAGGAAGGAACATGGAGGAGGTATAGACAAGAACCTTAAACAAAGTTGTAACACTGCAACTGTGGTCATTATCATAAAGAAAGAAAAGGCTGGGTATCCTCAGTCCCATGCCCTGAGTTTTAGGCATACAGATTCTTAATGCATAGTGAACACATAGACATAATTCCATGACTAGGGATTCTAAATCGAATGTCTCTCAAGATGACTTGAAGATTCTAAAAGACAAAATGTAAATTTCTTCTACTAAAATGGAAAAAAATACAAATGTACCAAATTAAATAGTTCAAGTTCCATGATGTAGGCAAGCCATAATCAAAAGATCCAGTACCACAGTGGGTGCTTTTAATTTTATGTTGCCTCAGCATCTATTTTCACATAAAAGTTTAACTTTCTCATACCAGAAGCAGGTCTCAGTCACCCTTGACACAGTTTCCAACATTATACCCTACCCGAATGGCTCCAGCTGGTGGCCAGAGATAAAACTCAGAGGCATCTCTTCCACCTAGCAGGCTGGGCTCCCCACTTTCCTGCCACGTCCTTTACATGGACCATTCAGACATTTGCCTGCAAACTTAAAGTGACTGCTTCTCAGTCACAGCGTGACCTCCTGGAACTAGTGGCTGCTGCTTTAAACCCTGCAATTAAAGCTCCCCTGCAGGAAATCTGTTTGGATAATGCCCTGGAGTCAATAAAGCCTTTGGCCCACTGGTCCCCTCTCTGCCTGGGCTCCTTGGCATGTGTGGAGGGGGTGAGCACCTCCAGGCATGTCATGTATCTTCCAGGACAAGATCCATGCAACTGGATTCCCTACTGGTGCTCTTTTGTTTGAGCCTCTCAGCTGCTGGGGACAGTAGTTACCAGTTAACTAATAGAATTTCATTCAATACATAAAGTTAGCAATCTTTGGAACATTTTATTAAATATGAAATTAAGAAAACTCTGTAAAAGAAACCAGTGATCACTGGGAGACAGCAAGCATGCATTACAAATCTTGGTGAATTAACGTTTTTTTTTTTTTCCTTTTTTAACAGAGTTTCTAGATATATAGTCAAATTTTCCCCTTAACTATAATAATGTTTTTAGCAGCATATTCGGTAGACTCGAAATTGAGGAAAATGTGGAAGACAAAATATAGTTAAATGGAGTAATAACTATGAACAATGCAGTAATAACTTGAATAAAGGAATTCAGTGTTAACTGAAGGAAGCTGGTCATTCTGTAAAGGGCTCTGTCTTCTACTGATTTGCTCTGTAATTATCCTGAATCATTCCACATTTTAAACAATGTTTTCATAAAGACATTTCATACAGATAAAACGTATTTTAGAGAGAGAACTCAGGTAAGGGTAAATTATCAAATTATCAGGATTCAACCTTACCTCTTTAAGTAAACAAGGTTCAAAAACATTAAACTTAGAGGCAGCAGAACTAAATGTCAAGTCCTAAACTGACGCTAACAAATCATTTCCTTAAATACAAGATGGGGAAAACCTGGTGTATTCGTTTGTTCTCATGCTGCTAATAAGGACATACCCCAGACTGCATAATTTATAAAATAAAGATGTTTAATTGACTCACAGTTCAGTATGGCTGGGGAGGCCTCAGGAAACTTACAATCATGGCACAATGGGAAGCAAACAAGTCCTTCTTCACATGGCAGCAGCAAGGAGAAGACAGAGCCAAGTGAAGGGCGAAGCCCCTTACAAAAGCATCAGATCTCATGAGAACTTACTATCATGAGGATAGCATGGGGGAACCACCCTCATGATTCAATTACCTCCCACAACACATGTGGATTATGGGAACTACAATTCAATACGAGATTTGGGACACAGCCAAACCATATCACCTGGCTTAACTGTAGTTTTTTAATTTTTTTTTTTTTTTTTAAGACAGGAACTTGCTATGTTGCCCAGGCTGGATTCCAACCCCTGGGCTCACGCAATCCTCCCTCCTCTCACCTCAGTCTCCTGAGTAGGTGAGGCTGCAGGCAGGCACCACCATGTTCAGTTGACTGTCATTCTTATGAGTGAGATCTGGAACTTTAGTTCACCAAAAGTTAGACAAATAAACAGTGAAGTGGCTGCTAAATAGCTAGTATCATTTTTAAGCCATGTTAATACAAGTATAATTTTTAGATCAAGGATTCAGTCCTCCCCCCAGTCTTCACCCTACTGAGACCACATAAGAATATTGGTACACCGAGTATGAAGTAGCACATCGAGAAATCTGCAAACTATGTCATATGAAGAATCATGAAATAATTAAGGGAGAAATTGTAGAAGAGAGCTGATATGGTTTGGCTGTGTCCCCACCAAAATCTCATCTTGAATTGTAGCTTCCATGATTCCCACATGTCATGGGAGGAACCTGGGGGGAGGTAATTGAATCATGGGGGCGGGTCTTTCCCATGTTGTTCTTGTAACAGTGAGTAAGTCTCATGAGATGTGATGGTTTTATAAAGGGGAGTTTCCCTGCACTGGTGCTCTTACCTGCCACCATGTAAGACGTGCCTTTGCTTCTCCTTTGCCCTCAGCCATGATTGTGAGGCCTCCCCAGCCACGTGAAACTGTGAATACATTAAATGTATTTCCTTTATAAATTACCCAGTCTCGGATATGTCTTTATTAGCAGCATCAGAACAGACTAATACAAGAACTCTTAGAAATAAAAGAGATTCAGAAGTCAAAACTGGAATCAAAAAGTGAAAAATATAAAGAAGACAGTTTTTAAAATGCGAATAGTACAATAATAGGATGGGCTGCCTTGAAAGGGAACAAGTTTGCTATCATTGGAAATATTCAAACAGCAGTTGGATGATTTCGATCAATAAGATTTCCAAGGGATTCTGCTATTGAAAAGTAATGTTAACTGGATAATCTGAAATTTTATCTGCACTCTAAGATTCTTTTATCTTTTTTTCTACTTTAGGCTATTGCTTTGAAATTAGAATATACATGGATTATTGACTAAAACGTTTGGATAAGGAATGTTGCAGAAGTCTCTCTATAAAGTTTTATATTAGGAAAGGTGATGTAATTAATAATACTAATTTGCATATGCATAAGAAGTTTATAGAATACATCTGCATATTATATTTCTTAAAATTCTCTCATAAGAAATTAACAGTGTTAAAAGTGAAACATCCAGAAATTAAGTAAACGAACAACTATCCAACATTATTCCACAATCTTCTGGTGCACATTGAAGTTACAGAATCACAGCACTGAAGTGGACTTATGCAAGTCCAATGGCTTAACTTTACTAAAGAGGAATCTAAGGACAGTGGGGTTTTATGATTTGCTAAATTCATTATTACCGTGGCACACTAGGAAAACATTCTTAACAAATATAAAAGATGTGCTTGTAAGAAAAACAGCTGTTTGTGCTCTTCATACAGTCTTTTTTTTTTTTTTTTTTTTTTTTGAGATGGAGTTTAACTTTGTTGCCTAGGTTGGAGTGCAGTGGCGCAGTCTTGGCTCATTGCAACCTCTGCCCCCCGGGGTTGAAGTGATTCTCCTGCCTCAGCCTCCCGAGTAGCTGGGATTATAGGCGTCTTCCACCACACCCAGATAATTTTTGTATTTTTAGTAAAAACAGAGTTTTGCAATGTTGGCCAGGCTGGTCTTGAACTCCTGACCTCAGGTGATCCACCCGCCTCAGCCTCCCAAAGTGCTGGGATTACAGGCGTGAGCCACCGCGCCTGGCCAAGACTTTCTATATTTCCTGTCCCCTTGGAGTAAGAAAATAATCACATCTTTCAAACTTTCTGTAATGATAAAAAGTTGGAATTATAACAAATTTGTGAAGTTAACTATTAAGAAAGAATTGGTATAATCATTTGGCATTACCCTGAATCATACTTTGGTCAATACCTTCTGTGGCATGAAACTCCAACGAAAGTAGTCAGCACCCTTGGTCGGGGGACAGGGTTGCAGTGAATTGGACACTAGAATTTACTGCAGCTTCCCCCTCACCAGGCTTGAGACCACCCTGAGCTGGGGATCTCCTCCATCTCAGCATCCTCTGTGTATCATCAAGAAAGGGAACATGGTCCAGTGACAAGTACCTTGAATCAGGACCAGGTCTCTTCTCAGTATGCTCATTTGTAACATGAGGAGCTGGGTAATTTCACAGGTTCCATCCGGCTTCAACAATCAGCCACTCTCCCACAATGGTCTTAATTTTTTTTTTTTGAGACAGACTGTCGCTCTGTTGCCCAGGCTGGAGTGCAGTGGCATGATCTGGGCTAACTGCAAGCTCTGCCTCCTGGGTTCACGCCATTCTCCTGCCTCAGCCTCCCGAGTGGCTGGGACTACAGGCGCCCGCCACCACGCCTAGCTAATTTTTTTGTATTTTTAGTAGAGACGGGGTTTCACCCTGTTAGCCAGGATGGTCTCGATCTCCTGACCTCGTGATGCACCCGCCTTGGCCTCCCAAAGTGCTGGGATTACAGGCATGAGCCACCACGCCCGGCCGTAACATTCCATTTTTTATCTTCCTTCCAAACGAGTAACAAACTGAGGAAATTTTTCACTCAGGTTGGTTTCTGGCCTCTTTTAGGCACCTAGCAAACTTAACCGTCCATTAGAACTGACGAGTTACTGATTTCTGTCACTAACTGGTCGGGAATTCTGCAGGTTTTACATTTTTTGAAATTGTCTTAATTTATTATTTTTAAATGTTTCATTTATTTTTAAATTTAAGGGGCATTTAAAATTGTTTTGCATTGGAATTCTTATTTTTCAGTACTCAGATTCTTCCTCAAGATTCATTGATTAGGCATGGGTATGGCCACAGTTCCAAATAGAAACTCGGCTCTGAGGAACATAGGTCAAGTTCATGCCTCACACTATGACCATGGTGAAGAGAATGATATCTTAGCTCAGAAATGCAGGACTCATGCCTTTTTCTTGTGTGTTTACTACACTGAATTTCAAGGTATAACCACTCATGCAACTGTTTATTTTATCTAGACAAACTACATATTTGCCCCCTGGGAACAGTATGAAACATCCTAATATACACAAGTGAATGTTCCTTTCTTTTTTGTAGCTTATGCAGGCACAGCCTTAGTCTCTCTCTATAATAGCTTTCTAATCCACCATGTAGAATAAATACTGCCTATAAATGTCCTATTTACTTCACAAAATTATAGTGAAGATGTATTAGAAAAACAGTTTCTGCAAAATGCTTTGGATTTTTTTTTTTTTAAAGAAAGGTACTATTTTCCTAAGATAATATTATGTATTGCTTTGTTAATTTGGGTAAGTTTGGAAATTGAACAATTGTGGAAATTTAATTCCTGCATGTATTTCACATGTCCAACCTTAGCACCACAGGCCTACATGGTGTTGAAAAATTTCATAAATGTAGGTATGTCACTGACAGTCAACAACAGGCTAAAATCCATTGCTTGTCGGAGATGTCAAAACAGAAGCAAAAATAGAAGCATTTATTTTAGGTGTGACCATGCCTTTCATTTCATCTCTGTCATCTATTAACCAATGTGGAAAATTTTTACGTATTGTGGGAATGATTGCTTCTTATTTTATCTTAAAGGTAAAATTGATGGTGAAAGAGTATACCATGTATTTATTACCATAGTTAGAGGCAGGATAGCTTAGTGATTCTGAGCATGGATTCTAGATGCCTTCCCCAGGCTGGTAGAATCGTTGCTAATAAAATACCCCAGCTGAGCCACTAATAACACAAGAATCCAAATCGGCAAAGGCCCAATTATCATGCAGTTATCTTTTCCTTTTCGAGCAACTCTTCTACAACCCTGTAATACCCTCCTTGTCTCTGATTCAGCCTTGCAATTCAGCCTCCATTTCACATGCTACTGTTTAAATATTGAAAAATCTTGCTATGATGTCTTTTTTTTCCCCTGTGCTTCCCCCATTCGGCCAGGAAAGGTAAGTTTCAGCAGCAGTTCGCCTTCCGTTACATTTCCCTGCCACATGGAGAGTCTTACTGCTCTTCACTATGGAAAAGCTGCTTACATGCAGCACTTTATTTCAATAACACATAAAAATGGGGTAAGAGTATGATCTGTCTCACTGCAATGCATGTCATCTTTTCTATGCTCAGTAACCACCAGGAATTCCACATGAAATCACATTATCATTTATGTTTTTTATGCTCAGCAAGCATCAAGAAATTTCACATGAATTCACATTATCAGTTGTTTTTTTAAATATCAAGACAATTTCTATCTTCATTTGACTGACATACATATATTATTTTCCAAATGTGATACAGTGTATTTTCAGCACTTCAATGCCTTCTATCTTAATTTCCCCTTTACATCTTCATTATAAAATTCCTAGCCAACTTAAATGTTGTACACTTTAACAACCATAAACAGACAATGCTGGAAATATACTGGAAAATAAGGGGGAAGAAATAGGCTACCTTGGAATGTATGAAGATTTTGGTGAGAGGCTGGCAAATTCTCCTGGTCCTTGAACACATGGTCTACCCTACCACATCTGAAAAGTTGTGACAGGGAAGCCCTGGCTGTGGTCATTACTTCTGTAAGGCTATGTGAATATACTAGTCCATAATGTCGATTTGACAGTGTCTGTGTGGGCTACAAGTATTTAAAATATTTCCATCACTCAATAGTTAGAGTCAAAGTCAAATTATGCCACTTTCTTTTCTATTATTCAACCCAGCTCAATCCTGAAGTGGTTGTCCTCTCAAAAGGAAGGGCTATTTATTCCAGTACAGTAAAGGACTCTCCCTCTCTTTATCAATCTTGTGGGAAGATTAAAGGCCACTCTATTTGGGACAGTCAATTGGATTCCTTGAATACTCTACTCTAGAATCCAGATGGTAGAAAACTATTAAGTGGATAAAAGCTCAGGGACCAAGGGTTTCAATTATAAGTCATGTCCTTCTTAACCTGACTTTCTCTATGGCCACAGATATATCAGGTAACTTCTCAGCACTGTTTCCTCTTCCCCAAGCAGGCAAGCTTGGAAAAATTGGTTCTATACCGCCTTAGGAATCTACATTAGAAATCACCATCTCTGTGAATTTTTAAAACCAGTTCCCTCATCAGACTGCTGATCAGATCAACTAATTAGAAGACATAACACAAAACAGAAACTGATCATACCTTCTTATATAGCTTTGAATTATAGAAATAAAATAACAACAACAACAAATATCAATCACCTAACTCCTGCGCGGCCTTCGTGCATGTGATGGACTGCAGCCTCTAGGCTCACAGACTTGTGGTCACCACTAGAGGCTGTTACTCCATATGTGTTTTTACTTCTCATTGGATGATTTTACACGTTTTTCAAAAGCCCAAAAGTAAGCAAAATTGTAGGGGTAGTGTGGGCCAGAACTAACTAGCCTCAAAATGAAAACATCAGAATAGGAAATTAAGGCACAACAGCTAGAATTTCAATAAGGAAGAGTTGTTGTTTTTCCTAATTAAAAAAGTCAATGTCCTTGGTTTCTCAGATTTCTAACTAGTTGCAAGTTAGTTGAACAGTTTCCATGTATGCATCTGAATTGTGCCCCAAGAGCCTCAAGGGTATCCGAACCAAATATACATATTTATTCAGGAAAATTAATTGTTCACACTGAAGAAATAGGTTGTAAATTGGATGAAAATACACAGCAATGCTTGAATATGTGGGAGAAATTTAAATACATGCACTGACCTTTGAGGAACACAGATACAGAATGGTAGACAATATTTGAAATGCTGCTTTATAAAAACAGCAGTTTCATTTCCAGGATCTTAGACACAATGAAACAAGATAAAGACAACAGATTTGGGGAGACTTTTCAGGAAGGAACTTTTTGTGGTTTAGTGTTTCCGCTATCTAGCACACTGATGTGTACATGCCACAGTCATTGAAATAAGCAGTTAATATGTCCAAAATATTAACGTCAAAAGGTTTAAAGGTGTGTTGAAATATACCACACTTGCCCCTTGATCCCCTTAATTAGCTATTATAAATTTTTTAAAATCCATGTATCTATTGAAGCCCTTCTTGAAGCACACGTCTATGTTTAATTTGTCTTACTTAGAGATAACATTTGCATGCATCTACTGGTCAGCGGAGGACTTGCTGGCATGATGGTAAACTTACATGCACGAGAAGGGAGTCACCTCTCGAAATCACCCATTCTTCATGCTTTCTTTCCACCACTCCCCTTCTATGACTAAGATGACTCAACTTCAGGCATACTGACATTTGTGTAACTGCAAAGAAATGAGTCAAAGGATATTTGGTTCTTAGAAATGTGCCTGACTCCTCTTTTATGGCTGGCTGGATCGGCTGCAGAATTACTGTTCTAGGGCACCAGCAGTTTCTCACAGACACAGTGGCCCTTTATTAGGACAACCTGTGATGTCTGCGAGGCCTCAAGGGACACTGCTCTGTATAAAATCAAGAAGGTAGAACAGCACTTGTTCTGCGTACACTGTTAATATAAATGGATGATGATGATGAAGATGATCCTGGCACTGGTAAATATAACATCATACTCATTAGCCATTATAACACTATGTACATCGAAAGGGACAGGACATAGGGGGGAGGATAGGATTTAGCATGTTTGGTTTAATTATATACATTTGTCTATCTCCACCCTTGGGTAAAGAAATCTAATTTATGTAGTCCCAGGGCCTAAGCCATTGCCTAGAACTTGGAAGCCTATGGGCTCTGTATTAGCCAATATCTGATCATCATTTAACATGAATGGTTAAAAAAAATCAAGTATTCTCTGTGACATAAATCCAGAATTCTATTATATTCAACATATTTAGGCAGGAAATTATCCAAATGTGTTAAAAATTAATGTATTATCTGAAAGAGAAATATCAAAGATAGGACTTCATAAAATTATGAACTCTTAACTTGGGTTTTATGTACAGGATGATCCCAGAACACTTGCAAAATAGAAAACCAAAATGACAGCAACATGATTTTATTTTTAAAAGACATTTACAAAAATTTTATTAAAATATCCCCAATATTCAATTTAAGGCTAGCCAAGCTCATCAAACCTAAAACTTTTTAGCCAATCTTATTTGACCAGGTTTTGCCCTTTGATCTATTCTCTTTCTCTCTAAATTTTCCACCTGATCCACTTAATGATGGCTGATGGGTTATGACTGATGGATTTCACACTGGACAAATATTTTGTAGATGTGTTTGATGTGTTTGATGAGTAGAAACAATGTGTTTCTGTTCACATTGGACTCATAACTTTTGCAGAAGTCTGAGAGACTAGGATCACTGAATTAAACATCTCCAATCTGCAGGTGAGTCTATTCCCTCCCAATATTTTTGACCTTGAAAACATTTCTGCTGCTGCTATGTGTATAGGTTCCCACCTCCCAACCACACCCCCCTCAAAATTACTGAACTATTTGGCCCTATAGCTTTGTATTGACAATTTTCCTCCCAGTGCAAGTCTAGCTTGGTGCATCATCTACTGAAGAATATTTTAAAGTCTTCTGCTAGAAGAGTGAATGATCCGTTCATTCAATTTTTATTTATTTAAACAAAATTTATTCAACTCGTACTATATTCTTGATACTTGTTTATATTTCTGTCAAAAACTCATATATAAGCTAACACAAAGCTTTATGTAGCATTTTTTAAAAACAGTGTTCAAAAGAAAGAATCAACTTCCTGCAGTGTGAATTTTAATGGGTGAATAACAAAGACAGAACAAATGAGGAGTGACTTGACAACACTTTCTCAGTCTATGCCATTTGTCATTCTATTTCATTGTTAACTATGGATTTTTTTTTTTTTTTTTGAGATGGGGTCTTGCTGTCACCCAGGCTGGGGTGCAGTGGTGTGATCTCGGCTCACTGCAACCTCCACTTCCTGGGTTCAAGTGATCCTCCCACCTCAGCCTCCCAAGGAGCTGGACCTACAGGTGTGCACCACCATGCCTGACTAATGTTTGTATTTTTTGTAGAGATGGGGTCTCACCATATTGCCCAGGCTGGTCTCAAATTCCTAGGCTCAAGTAATCTGCCTGCCTTGGCCTCCCAAAGTGCTGGGATTACAGGTGTGAGCCACCACACCTGGCCAACTACAGAAATTTGATTACTGTGTTTGTTTGTTTATTTATTTATTTATTTATTTAGAGACAGAGTTTTGCTCTTGCTGCACGGGCTGGAGTAAAATGGCGCATTCTTGGCTCACTGCAACCTCCGCCTCCTGGGTTCAAGCGGTTCTGCTGCCTCAGCCTCCTGAGTCACTGGGATTATAGGCGCCTGCCACCACGCCCAGCTAATTTTTGTTATTTTTAGTAAAGACGGGGTTTCACCTTGTTAGCCAGGCTGGTCTCGAACTCCTGACCTCAGGTGATCCGCCCACCTCGGCCTCCTAAAGTGCTGGGATTACAGGCGTGAGCCACCATGCCCGGCCTAGTGTGTTTTATTAAACTGTTCTGAAACAATCATTTATATTCATTTTGAAAATAATTTTTAAAAAGATGTCTACAGTGACCAAAACTTTCATGGCTCACATTGGTTATGCTGTTTTACAGAAAAGGCTGTTTTCAGGCTTTTGACCTAGAGTTAGGGCTTAACTCCAAAGTCTGAAAGATGAGCTATTGCCTAAAACAATTATCATACTACTTATGACTTCTGTTTCATAATACTTAGTGTGCTACATATAAATGAAGTCCAAGAGTACAAGGCCCTATCTTGGCTGCTGCTTGTTAAGAAAAGCAATATAAGTCTGCCCTGAGAAACAAAGTAGTTGCCTCCAAATGTATGGAGAACATTCCAGCAGCCCATTTCAAAGTTACCTGGTCACGTGCTAGCCACTTGACATATGTCATTATGCCATTTCTCATTACCACAACTTTCTGAGACTGTTTCTGGAGATGAGGTTAAATAATTCAGGGTCAGAAAGGCAGGATTTGGACTCAGTCTCTGTAAGTTCAAAGACTGCGTTTGCTTTATGATGCTGTGTGGTTTCCCTATACCATCTTGTTTCCCAGGCTAAATGTACATGGGACTATAATTTCAAGTCGTTATTTATCATTGCCTTGAATAACAGCAGCTTTAAAAATATAATTGATAATAATACGAGCCTACTGACAAGCTACTCAGAAAAACATACCATTTCTATAACCTCATGGTCCACGATTTTTGGGTTGTGTTTGTTCTTGCCTCATTTTATCACAGCAATTTTCTGACATTTGCAAGTTTCTTAAAATGTAGTTAATACTAACCATACATCCTCACAACTTGATGACATTGAACAAATAAACATTAAAAATCCCTTTGCATTTGAACGTATGGTAAAAGCAAAGATTTCTATATTTACATATGTAATATAGACAAGTAAAATCAATGACATGGAATACCTATGTAATAAAGTAATTGCTTTAGAAATGTGTGTGATAATTGCATATCAGCTGAATAATTCATTACTAAAATTATTGGTAATGAATGTTCATTTAGTACGATTATCTCATGTGTGGGAATATGCTGATGTACAGTGATTTACAGTAAACTTTAAGGATGAACATTTTATTTTTAGACAACTGCTTGTTCATTAAATATGAAAAAGTGATGACAAAACAGGTTTCAGTGATGCATTCAACTTGCAACGATAGAGTTTCAATCATAAATGGCTTTTGGGTTATATTAACTATAGCCTATAAATCATATATAAATATATGCGTGCATGTGATATCACACAGAGCTGTCCAGCAGAGGGCTCCTTTGAAACAGAACATGAGAAATGAGGCCACTGTTCAAAGTGGAGTCAACATGGTACTTTTAATAAATTATATTGAGGTTTAGCAAAGATTTATTCCAAACCAGCCAATGGTTTACAAACCATTTTCCTAGAGATTGTAATTTCATCTATTTACAAGTGAATGAGATTTTCATAATACTTGTCCTATGAAAATATAAAGTGATTAAGGCCAGATATTCTCATGAAATGCAAGCAAAACCAACTAATAAGTCCTCACAAGCTGTGTAAATACATGTGCATTTAATTACACTTATATAGCAACACAAACCAAACGCACAGGAACATTTTACTAAAGGGAAACCAATTTTTTCCCAAAGGAATCTATAGTTAAGCAATGACTGTACAAACTCGCTCCTTTTATTAGAAACTACAGTTGACATTGAAAGATTGCTCCCTTCTGCCCAGTGGAGGGGTGGTGAGAGCTCTGTGGAATTTTTTCCTTTATAAATGATTTAGATGTACCTATACAAGAAAAGTAGTTTTCTCTTTATATACTGATTCTCATTTCTATTAATGTTTTTAAGAAATAACTATGTATTCTCAAACATAAAATGATATGACACATTATATGCCATATTATATATGAGTAATACTAAAAATGCTATAGTTGATCAGACTAATACTTTTCACATGGACTTCTGAGTGATATCATTTTTGAAAAGTGGGAAGGCTAGGCTGTGTAACAATTCAGAAAAATCATATTTTTTTAATAGAGTAAGTAATAGGTGGGGTTAGGAGAGGGGACTCACAGAGATTATCATGTTCTTAATTTGGGAGTTCTCAACAGCTTCTAAAATATAAAAAAGAATCATCAAAATTGACTCTTCATTCAGGTCAACCTTAAAGTTCACATTCAATTTTAATAAATGGATACATCATTTCACTTGATGAGAAAAGGTGAACTTTAGATCCCTAAAGAAGATATTGACATTTATAAAACAAAGGCGAGAGATAACAAATATTTAAAATAGCAATCTAAAATCCTTTGTAATCACTAAGATGGATTTTGTTCTATGTCATGCAGCCATAAACTCAACACTCTAGAATCAGGATACATGAATCACATTGTTCTAGAATCGACAGCAATTCCAATATTCAAATAGCATGAAATAAAACAAAGAATGTTTAATGGCCTTTAAGTGAACAAAAGCAATATATAAATTTTTTATGTTTAAGTAATTCTTATAATAAACAACTTATATGAATACATGTAGACCTTTTGCCAAATCAGAGCTACCTCCTGGTATTCAGGGACACTAAAGACCAGGAAAAGTTAATACATGTATTTAACTAGTGAGATGTTAACATGAGAGGCTGGAAAAGCCAGATGTGGTAGAACTTGTATAGTAACAAATCAAAAATCATGTTGATGTGAGTACTTATTATCTCAAACATGGAAAAGTAATCAACCAACACGGTATCATCTCAGAAAATAGCACCACTCTAATGGAACCCAGAAAAACAATCACATTATATAATTTTGCATTTCCCACATGCATTTTAAATGCCATTATTTTTCCTCTTTTGATCTTTCCTTTGTATTTGTAAAAGGAGCTTTCATCTTCGGATATGTATGTGAGGATATGCACTGGAGTCTGCATGCTTCCATGTTTATGATGCCAACAGCCAGCCAGACTTTGGCAAATGACACTGACTGTACCAAGACAGTTGCATCTGACTGCTTAAACCCCTCAGCTTGTCTGGGCAGTTCAGGAGCCCCTGCTGTGATGTTTTGTTTGCACACGTGCACAGATAAAGGCCACCACTCCTCTCATTAAACAAGAAGACATGCGGGAAAATTAATAATTTAATTTGCAGGGAGAAGATAGATGTGGAAATCAAATGTGCATCTACAACCTTCCCTGGGCACTCACGTTAGTGTCTGAGGAGATCTGATGCCAGTTCTGTTGCCTGGCTTATGTCTCTAGAATAATATCAAAGTGTCAGCAAAATCAGTGCTTTCAAACTGCTGGGTGAGGAAGAGTTGTCTTGTAACAGTGCAGACACCCCGGGAGTGGGAGTGTAGTTGGGAGAGGGGAGAAGGAAAAATCCTATTAGAACTCGAGCCATAACATGTACTCTGCTAGGCCACCCATGCTCTAAGCATCTGATCAAATCCTAGACGAGGACCACATGATAAATGACCCAAAGACCCAAGGAGAGCCAGTGTGATCGTTAACAAGTCAAAGACAACTATAACCTACCAGTTTATTCTCTACTCCTAGGAAAATATTTTACTCTTTGCTTTCCTAGAGAAAAATGAAGGAAAGAAGAACTGAAGGGAAGGCGGAGGAAAAGAAGAATGGGGGAGGGGAAGGGGAAGAAATAGAGGCAGGAAACTGGGTCTGCTCTTTATCCTATACCACTGGATTTTGACCCTGGGTTGATCTAAGTGCTTGCAAGAGCAATGACAAGCAGCTTTTATTTTACAATCCTCATCAAGCCTCGTTTTCCTGAGGTTTTTAAAATACCAAGCCAGATTATGCTTCGATTTTCTAAACCAACAGCTCCATAAATGACACTAACAACACCCCCTTGTATCTAAATGATGAAGGGGTCACATCCCTATTGAGCTGACCAGATGAGCCATTTCTCTGCAGAGAATCCTGAGCTTCACTCTGCCCTCAGACTCTTGATTTAGTCCCCAAGGGCATCTGCAATAGGGAAGAAATTTTAGCTTTGCAATTTTCTACATAGAAACATGGAAAACAGAAACAATTTAGAACAAATTCTTTGAAGCAGTGGAGAGCCAGGCAGCACATATCATCATAACATCCAACTTTCAAAATGTACCTTTTTAGTTCTGTTTCTTAAAGCTCATTCTTTTGAACTTCCTCATTGCTCATCCTCATAGGCAGAGATCCAAATACATCCATAAATATGGTGCTGCTGGGAAACTTCACAACTTACCCTAAAATCAGTATACTGTTCTTCTCATATAAGGATGACATTACTCATTCATGGTCAAAAGGAAGTACCTTGTAAATTGCTTTTTCATTAATGGTGACACCTCAGTACATGCTCTGCTCTGTTTTAATCAACAGCATCAACTGTAAGATAGATGGCTAAGAAGATGATGTTGGGTATGGTTGCAGAATTGAATAAAACTAATTTGCGTGTAGAAAACTAGGTCGTTAGGCTTGGTCTCTACAGTACAAGTCCCTAAACAGTTGATCTAAACTTCCTGAAGATCCAAGAGATAGCATAGGGTTAAACACCACCACCATCCTGGATTTAAGTGACAATATGTGGGTTTTGACTCAACCCGTAACCAGCTACATTCGCCTGGGAAGGACATGAGCTTGCTGGAACCTGGAAACATTATTATGTATTTTACATATGCTGGTTCTTTTGACTAATACCAAAGTGTGACATCTTTTAACATCTACCTATTTATTTTTAATCTTCCCTCTGTGAATACAAAGGTGTCATTTCATCCACTTCTACATGACATCCTTACAAATATACTAGGAACACTCTCTTATCTCCAGTACTTTTTTAAAAATCTCCTTAGCTCAAACATCTGTAGTTTCTCCAACAAACAGCAAAGGATGTAATTTCCAACCTCCTCGCTATTTTGGTTTCTTTTCTCCAAATAGTGTCTAGTTTTATTACTATTCCTTAAAAATAGTGAAAAGGCGATCTATGGATCTAATTCTACTATATTGTAGAGCTAGTATTTCCTAGGTAAGAGCTGAATGATTTTAATTATTTAAAATACGGAAACCAATGATCTAGCCTGGAAAAGAAGATTGCTCATCTTATATTAATCAATGACAATCATAGTACTCAAGGGATTTGAAGAAAGGTCATTTTTCTCATGTAGATAGCATAGTTTATGTTTACAAATGATCTGACGTCTACCCTTAGTTTAAGTCTAAGCTTAGTGCTCAGTGTGAGTCTAAACACCTGTAAACATCCACTTAAAGTGTGAATGGATCATTTTCATAAAGGAACATTTCCTAATCAACCAGATTAAATTAGTTGCTGGAGGAGGTAAGATTTTCATGTTTTCATCTAGAATGAACATTAATGTTCAACATTAGCAACCTTGTAATCTACACTACTTTATTTGAATTTAGAACCAGCAAACATAGGTATGGATTTATATACATCTATAAACAAATCTGTAGGCAGACTTTAAGAACTAATTACAGCTGATAATAACAGCTACCATTTATCAAGTGCTCACTATGTGCATGTGCTAAGTATTTTGTATATAATATTTTATTCAATTCTAATAATACTATGAAATAGATATAAGTATTCTCATTGTACAGATGAAGGACACCAAAGTTTAGAGAAGTTAAAAAATGTGTCCATGGTCACACAGGTAGCAAGTGGTAGAATGGGAAAATTGAACCCTGGTCTACCTAATTTTAATATCCATGCACTAGATCAGTTCTCTGGTGTCTTACAGCAAAGACCATCTCTCCGTGGAATGAAAAACCTCTTTGGAAGGCCTCAGGTATATTCTAAGTTATTATGTATTGAGTTGAGCCTATAGATTCTTCATCTTATATTCAACGAAATTTGTCTGTGACACAAACTACCACTATAACAAAACACCCAAACTGCCCGGCCAAGATTCTAATACCTATGTTTATATAAACATTCATAGCAACTGTATGTATTTTGACTTTTTCTCATTCCCTGAAAATGATGGTCTCCACTACCAACATTACTACCAAGATATATGACCTATTTTATTGACAGACATGAGAATTTATATAAGAATATTGATCTGCAAAGAGTCACTTATTCAGTCAACAAATATTATTTGAGCACCTATATGTGCCAGCCCTTCTTCTGAGTGTTAGGAATACAGCTATGAATAAATCAGCAAAATCCTTGCCCTTGTGTAATTTATATTCCAACAATTTTATTGACATTCAAAGTATTTGGCTCTTCTCTCTTGTAATCACTGTTAGAATCAGATTCAAAGTTCAACAGGAACACAGTCTCATTATGCTCTACTCCCATCGTGAATGTCTAGCTGTGGGCATCTCACTGTTCCTTAGTCCCATTCACGGAGAGGGTGATGCTCCGGCACTAGATACCGGGGAACATAAAAGAAGTCGACGACAGATGTTCCAAAACACAGCACCGTATAAAAGTAATGCCTTTCTGGTTGTGGAATTTACTTTATGATGTTTGTAACAGGAAATCTGTGTGCCTAATTATTTTGAATTAATATGATTACTACTGGTTTGTACTTTTTAAGGACAACCTAGGGAGGAACATGTCAGGTGGCAGAGAGAACAGGCTTGAGGTTCAGTATGGGCCACAGCTGAGATGTACAGTGGCTACTTTGCATGCACATAAGCAGAGAATCATCTTCTCAAACAAGGACCATCCCATAGCTCTTAGGAGACAGTGTTCATAAAAATAAAATCTTAATATTTTTCAAGTTATCAAGTACATTAAGAAATTGTAACTATCTCTCTGCTAGGATAAGAGCACAAAAAATCCAGCTGGATAAAAGTCAGTGTTCTATCTTATATTATACATATGGCTTACCAAGATTGTGCATGGCCTATAAAATCATGCCTGTAAAAAGTGTTATCCATCAGTAAAGAAAAATAAAACAGGTCAGAAAACAGTCAAGGTAAGCCAAATGAAAGCCTCTGGCTTATTTTCCTGCATAAAGTCCTACAATTGAGGGGTAAGGAAAAATGTGCCACAATTCACTGCAAATTTGACACCTTCAAACAAATCTCAAACTTTCCATGATAAAGTGAGAGGAGGACATAATACAAATGAGACTTGTAATTTTCTTAAGAATACAGAAATCATTTGATCCATTCCTTAGAATGGTTCTTACTAAATGTATAAAGAGGAAGACAGAAACATGACTTTGGGCTCATAGACTAACCCTTCCCTGTACCCCATCTGCACTCTCCCTCCTCTTCAGCACTAACTGCTTGGTTCATCACTTCAATCTCTCCCTTAACAATATCCTAAGTATCCTCGCTCATGATCTTCTGTTACACTCTTCTTGGCAAAGCCTCAACCCTAAAGTAATCAAACTATCTTCAGCTACAAGCCTGTGTCCTCTGCTGCATGTGACATAGCCAGGCAGCTCAGTCCACTCTGAACTCAGGTTTACCAACGCAGGGAGGTCCATGATCTCATCTACATTCAGAGGTTTCCAGGTTAGCAAGCTCCCTGCTTCTCTGAAGAGATTTAAACCTTCTCCACAATCTTAGCTCTTACCTCCACCACACCTCCCTCCCTGCCAGGAGGCTTCATCTGAGCCCAATGCAAGAGAAGTTACAATCTTGCTCCTAGCAGCCTATCTGCTTCTGCATCCACATTTTTCTTCATGCTTTCTTCTTAACATGGAGGTGGAATCTGAGTTCATGAATCTCTTGCACTCTCATCTCCTTTCTCAGTTCATCCCTGTCTTATCTTCATTCTATCCCTTTACTGGCTGATTACTTGATGTTGAAATACAGTCAGTGGTGGCAAACACTCTTCTGTGTCTGCAACAGGCATAAGAAAGCAGTAAGCTCAGTGAACGTAAGTCCTCTCTCTAGCACCAGAAGATGACCTGATGAGTCTAAACCAATGGTTCTCAAGTTTGAACAATGTATCACTTGCCTAGAAAGCTTGTTTGAAACACACTGCTAGGTCCCACCCGAGTTTCTGATTCAGGATGACTGACATGAAGCCTAGGAATCTGCATTTCTAACAAGTTCCCGTGAGGTGCTGATGCTGCAGGTTCATTACCCCTGATGTAAACCATGTTTGATAACTGCATTCTCCTTTGTTAATTGTTCATTTAGAAATGGGCAAATAACTCAGTGTGTACAAGACGATACAAAAACAAGTCTGAAAGAGTAGGAATGAGGAAAATCTGGGGACACATTTTGTTCCCGTATAAAAGGACAGAGCACAAAAATCACATTCCTTGTTTTTGCTTTAAATGAAGTCATGTGGAACTGAAGAAGCTTGCTAGTGTCTATTACATGTCAAGCACATGAACACAAAGCCAACATGCTAAAAAAAAAAAAAGGTGGAGTGGAAACAGGGAGAATCTGGCTTGAGTATATTTTTGAGGCCCTGCAGCAACCTTGAATCCACTCATCTCAAGTATTATTATATGAGATAAATAATAAAGGTATTTAATAAAGCCACCACTAGTTAGGTATTCCATTACTTGCAATCACATAAAAGTAACTAACTCATCAACTCCTGGCCATCTAAAAACATCCCTTTTCAACTCCATATCTTCCTCTAGGTAGAGCTCTATTTCACTCATTCATTTAAATACAAACTCTTCAAATGACAAGTGCCCTCCATCTCCTTATCTCCTATTGGCGCATCAATCCATTTCAATATGCCTTGCATACTTTTCATTCCACCAAAAATGTTTTCACCATGGTCTCACCATAATCCTCTTGATTATAATAGATGTTTTCATGCCTAGTCCTACTTGATTTTCCACAGTGTTTGATGCTGTTTATTGTCTGTTTTTCCCGAAACACTCTTTTTCTCTTGGCTTCCATGGCACTGGCATTATCCTCCCTTGGTTTTCCTTCTACATCTCTATCACTGCTAATTCTTTCCCACAATCTTTAAGTAGTAGCATTGTCCATAAATCAAACCTGTTCTGTTTTTACACATAGTCCTTCAACCTTACCCAGACTCTGAGTTGCTTCAATTCCATCTGTTTACAGATGGTGCCCATACCTGTATCTGTTCACTAATCCCCCTGTGGGCTCCAGGCCTCTAAGTCCAAGTGATTTCTCATCCACTTGATGTCTCCAGACACTTCAAACTCAATATGATCCAATGGAACTCACTATTCCCACCCTCTTCTAACACTTCCCCCTCCTCCCATATTCCCTAACTTATGGATTGGCATCACCTTCCCTTCGCTGTCCAAGGGAGAATGTGGGCATCATCTATCACTCCTTCTTATCCTTTATCCCTTGTTTCCAATCAGTCATAAATTATATTTCTAAATATTTCCTAAGTTCATTCCTTCTCCTCATTCTTTCACCATTCCCAGGCTCATGGGGATCATCATGCATTGCCTAGATAATGGTAGCCTCCACCCCCAGTGCCCTGACCTCCAGGCTTGCCCCCATCTAATTCCTTCTCTGACTATAATTAAAGTAGTTGCATTTGATCATACAACCTCTGCCTGAAACCCTTCATGGGCATCTTGGTCTGCAGTCTGAACCTAGCCATCAAGGTTCTCCAGGTGTCCTCACTAAGCCTCTCATCTTGGCACTTCTGTTCTCTCAGCTTTAGCCACTTTAGCCTTCTTTTAAGTCTAAGCCACTGGGCCCCCGCACATGCTATTTTCTTTGCCTAATATGCTCTAGCCTTCTTGGGCTCCTAGTCAACTCCAACTTATCTCTTGGATTTCAGCTTGAGTATCACTTTCTCAAGGAAATCATACCTTTCAAACCAGGCCAAGTCAATTCATGCTCATGTGGCACCATTTGCCTCTCCTTGAGGGAATTTGTTATAGCTGCAATTTTGTTTTCATGTGTGATTGTTTAATGAGTGTTTTGTCACCTTCATGCAACCTAGATTTGTTTTTGTTCACCAGAGTTGAGCACTTTGCTGGACACATGATAGATATTCAATCAATATCTATTAAATATTCAATTTTTGAAGAAGGAAAAAATGGAGGGAAGGAAGGAGGTAGGTAGACAGGTTGGTTTCTTTTCACTCTCTCCCTCTCACTACATCATAACTTTCTAGAATCTGTTATTCTCTTTGACTTGCTTTTGACCTAAGTTAATGTACTTTGCTATAAACTTCCATAGTACCCTTCTCTGAACACTTACAACACCTACAGTTATTTATTTAAAGTCTGCTTTTTCTCCTTGACTAAAATATACATGAAGAACTTTACTTCTTATTGTTCCCAATGAATCTCTCACTGCCTGGCATATAATAGGTGTTCAAAATATGTTTCTTGAACTAAAGTACATTTGTCTCCTTTTTAATATTTCTCTTAAAACATGATATATATACATACATGTTTTGTACCAGCAATAACAAATAAAATGGATATTAACATGTATATTACCTACTCTGACATGTATCAAGATGGGATCAGAATAAAAGCATGCATTTCCTGTCACAGATTCTGCTTTCGGTGACTTTTAGCAAGGTATATTTGGGTAAAACTGTTGTATTGAAAGACAACGTCAAATGCAACCAACTACATCTCACATGTCCCTGTAGTGAATGTACTGAGAGTGCATAAATTAAACAAAATTAAATAATTTGAATCCCATAAAAAAGCAAAAAGACTACTATCAGCAGGGAGAATCAATTTAAAAAGCCTTGACCATCAATACTATTTATGTCCTTCTTCATCTCTGGCTACATAGGTGTGAAATTGTAGTTCTAGACTTGTTCAGACAACCCAACTTGTCCTCAAAACTGCTAGCGGAGAATTCCGACCTGCCTTCAAAATGTCCAGCGGATTCTGCTCCTCATACTTAAACACAGGAGGCAGGTAATGTTATAACTACATGTAGTTATTTTAGAAAAGCACTAGGTATGTTTTTATCAAATATGTTTATTGCTGGGTGGTCCCTCCACCCACTCTGTATTCCACACTGAATAAACTAAGTGACCTGATCATTATGGGGCTCTTAATCAGAGGAAGAAGACAAATTCATTCAACTGAATTTTAAAATTCCACTATTCCATTTCTCTCCATACATCTGAGATGGCAAGTCTCTAAGCTAATATGTGCTCCTTTGCATCAATCTTTGTGACTTAAGTATTAACCAAACTAACACTTTCAAAGAGAGGTCAACAGATCTATAATTGCTTAGATAACAGTAGAAACATATGGAAAATTATGTTCTTAAGAAGTTAATTCATTCAACAAATATATTTTGAGTGTCTACTCTTACAGATAATCTTCTAGGTCCTAGGGATAGATGAGAATAAAAGGGACTCTGCCCTCATGAAGCTTTCATTTTAGTAGGAGAAGGTACATATATATGCTTTTACATATGTACATACACACATATTTCTAGTATATCTGACATTTTCCATATCCTTCTTAGAATCTCCACAGGGACAGAAGGTATAATTGGTAAGGAGGAAATATAATTTCCCTTTATACCTGTATCCCTTTTACTTTTTCCTATTTCTCTGTCTCTTCATTCTTTTTTCTTGCTTATAGTATTTCTCAGACCTTCTTGTTAAATTTCAGGAGTAAATCTATCTTTTATTTAATGGAGACAAAAACACTGCCATCTTTACCTATCCCCTACAACATACTTTTGAACTGGGCTCATCTTAGTTGGCAAACCTCATATACACTATTTGATATTTCCCCATCAACTCTCAGATGAGAATCTCAAAATGTTATCATATAACACTTACTAAGAACTGACAATGTGTGAAATGTCATACAGAGCCGAGAATTAGTCTTGGCCGCTGCTCAGTGGGTTCACTAATGCAAACTTTAATTCACTAAGGACACCAAAAAGAGCCTGAAAGAGCTATTAGGACAACTATCAGAAAGTTCAATTTGCTGTCTCAAGGTCCCAACAGTGGCATTAGTGCCAAGAATGAAAAGCCAACTACAAAACCCATCCCTATTTTATGTTACCTATAGAAAAAAACTCAAAAATTAAAAACTACTCCAGTTAAAGAAGTGGTTTCATTTACTTCCTATCCATAGTGTCTACTTTCAATCTAATCATCTTTCTTCTTAATACCAAATAATTCTCTGGTTGTTTAAATAATGTACTAGTCTTTTCAAGATATAACAGAGCCCTCTCTAAATTTATTCATTAACAGTATCATTGACTATAAAAAGTAAGTTCAATACAACTTGTCTACCCAATGTTTAAGATTTTAAAGTATCTAGCAGATCACCTTGAATATTGCCTAAACCTTCATACAGAGACTAATTTACTACCCTTTAAATTTCTAGCAACAAAAAGACAAAACATATCTGAATTTCTGAATTTCACATGATATCACTCTCAACCTGACATACAAAAAAAAAAAAGCTTCTAAATGGGAAATGCTTCTATGATTAGAACTTAATTGTGTTTTTAAAGGCAGCTTTCATTTACAAGGTCACTTAAGGTCATTAGAAATCCAGATATACAGAACAATTGCCTTTCCTTTCTGCTTTCTCCCCCATCTCACCCCAGCAAAAATTTAGGAACCAAATTATTTTTTTCACTAGGCAAAATTCCTTTGTTGAAAAATAGCTCTTAAGGATATTCTATGAATGTGATGGGCTGTAGTGAGAGGTTCAAAGACACACCTTTATTGGGATGGTCCTATACTGGGAGCATAACTTTTTTTCTAAGAAAAGACAACAATGATAAGTCACGGTACGGACAACTTCAAAAAACAAGGGTTCTGAAAAATTCAAGGTACATCTTGATTATATACACATACAAATCCAGCATCTCCTTGAGGCTTCAGGTATAGTTAAAAGAACCAAATGTAAAAGAGGAAAAAATGATTTGCCAATTTACTGCTTAGAACTCAATTTTAACAACAAAGTAATATAGCATGAAAACCTGGTTATTCGACAGCACTTGGCTACACAGAGGACAGCTCAATGAGCTCCTCTTGCCTGGCTTGTCACAATGACTGACACTTTCTAATATTGAGCTGGAAATAATATGGATATTTAATACTGCAGCATTTATATCAAATAGAAGCAAAGCGCTATTGTTTATCAGCAATCTACTTCTGATGGCATGAATCTATATAGACATAATTATTGTTGAATGATGAGCTCTGATTTTCACATTATGGCATAAACAAATCTGCAGAATATTCACAATGTTTCATCTTGTGTGATTTGAAAAACCTCATAAAGCCAAATTCTTAAGTATTTCCTATGCTTTCCACTTGAATTTTGACTAAAATTTACCTTTTAGATCTGTTATGCCACTCATGAATTTTTTACAGTATCCATCTGTGCTTTGCAATCTCTATTCTCCATGGTTCCACATTGTTTTGGCTAACTAACAGGCCCATATGTTGCCTTAATGTATTTCTGCACAATGTTTGTGCTTTAA
Organism: Pan paniscus; assembly: GCF_029289425.2. Taxonomy (NCBI): domain Eukaryota; kingdom Metazoa; phylum Chordata; class Mammalia; order Primates; family Hominidae; genus Pan; species Pan paniscus. The sequence goes on along the minus strand of NC_073264.2, from coordinate 34,739,641 downwards.
AAAAAAAACACAGGGAAAAACCACAGGTCTAAATAAGCTATAAAGAGCATCCACATACAGTTAGACTGTCTTTACTGAGTCTGGAGACATTATGATTCTGCTGCGACAAGCAGCATTTGTCTTCATTTTGTCTGACTGTCCTCATGTGTTATTATTAGTGGCTGTCAGGCTGAGGCAGAAAAAAATAGCATCACTTGAGTAAGAAGTTGAATGCATAAATGCAATACTACACATGGTGGCTGAGGGTGAAGAGTCTGTTTGAAATGCCTAAATGCAAACACCAGGATGAGGAAATTTAAAAGTGAAAATCCTTACTTGGCAAATGTGAGGAGAAAAAAATATGACATCCTTGTCTATAAAGCAAAGTGAAGGCTAATTATTGACAAAAATTTAGCAGCCTCTGAGTATCTTTGAAGACCATCTTTTCAACATGTCAGCTTAACTTTAATTGTAAGAAAACAAATATGTTGAAACATTTGCCTCCAGTCCGGTGTTTCAGATAATGTTGACAAATACCTTGCATTTTAAAGTTAAGCTTTCACTGTTCAAAAAAAGTAACTTGGAAGTATATTTTCCACACAAACACTTTCAAGTACTTAGTATATTCTGTCACTCTGAACGGGCTCCACTTGGGTATCAATTGCTCCCGCAATCTCACTTTACCTACTTGTCTCAAGAGTTCTTTCCCACACAGCCTCTCATCATTTCAGCAGTGAATTTATTTCACTTTATTTTTCCATCATCAATATAAGACAAACCAGATTATCATAAGACCCAGAAATTGTTGTATTTAGCTCCTTATCAGATAGAAACACTAATTATCCAGAAAGTAGGTTTCCTTCTAAAAATAAATTTATCTTTATCTTCTTATTTTCCTATCTGAAAAGATTATCTTCTCTAGTCTCATTCATGGTCACTAAACAAGGATGTTTCACCAAAAGCTTTAAAAAATGCTTTTAAACAAACAATTCTTACAAATACAAGTAAATAAGCCTTTACCTTTCTCATCAGCAGCATCTCATGAAGAACTACATAAAGATATTTTCAAGAAGTTGGCCTCCTGTGGCTTTCTTTACCTATCACCCACAACAATCACAGTTTTTATGGTTTTACAATGTCAAAGCATGCCTCTATATAAAATATACATAATTTATAGGTATACAATGAAAAAATGCGTTGATGTTATACTAATATATTGCAACTAAATAACATCTTTATTATTCTTTCTTATCTTTGTCTCTTCTCTAATGTTAGCTATTACTCTTTCTCCTTAACTACTCTTTCTCCTTAACCATATTATCCTTAGTCTACCTTCAGCCTAGATGCTGTTCCTTGATGAACCAGTCATACTAACTTCTTTCTTCTTAAAGCCTTTTTAAAAAAAACTATTTATCATTATCAGATGTTAGAGCTTCACCTCAATTTCCTATAATGCACAATGTAGTGCCTTACAGTATCAATTTAAGCTGGTGCTTAATATAACACTACATATTAATTTTGTGTGTATCTGATTTGTCTTCCCAACTAGACTGTAAGTACCTTGTGGGTGGAGAGATTTTTATTTCATTCTTTATAATCCATAGCACCTGGCCCATGGTAGACAGTAGTAAAATAACTGTTAACAGATGAACAAAGGAGAGTTTATGCTAAAATAACTGATTTGCATATAGTAGGACAAGCCTCTAGTAACATATTAAGAAACAGAACCAAGAGCAGGGCTGTCTAAAGTGATAAATGGAGCCCTGCATGGAAGATCAATGATCGCGGAAATATTCAAATGCAAGTGTTTCAACTCCAAAAGGAATTTCCCTAAGCATTTCTCTCCCATCTACACCCCCTTAAAAAATAAAAATAAAAAATGGAGGATATTCTAAATAGAAAAATAAAATTGCTAGTATATTAACATATCCTCTTAAAACTCATCAACAGAGAAATACAAATATTTTTATAGAAAAGAATGTAAGAGAAGGGAAGCAAAGAGTCCAGGAAAATGTTTGTAAAAAATACTTGACTGCTTTGACTGTCCCTTAAAAAATAAACATCAGTTTATTTTCAGTGCCTTAGGAGATATCTCTGTGAAAATTTTCTGGCTTGGTTGTTAATACACTGCCTGCTACCAGCAGCATACAAGCCTGGGAGGCTTCCCTACTATCTATTATCATTCTTCATGGCAAACTCGGGTTTCTTTCCAAAGCAGGTATCCAGGTGAAAAGCTGTTCAGCCTTTGGCCCCTCTTCTCTTGCTTGCTTATAAAGTCACTGTTTATTAGCCCTTTCCCTGGGAGATTCAGGGCAAATGGGGGATGCACACCAATTACTTTACTGGTTAGGTAGGGCCCTATCAACAAAGTTAGGTAGGGGCATGCTCTTGGAGGACATACACTTTAAAGTTGTAGGTAAGTATCAGCTTCCTTGGTTCATCTTAAACTAATTTTTGCAATTAGAATTAGATTTCTGAAAAAAAAATCCTGCATTGCTTTTGTTCATTGATCTTTTAATATTTATCTATGTCCTTACAAACTTTTAGCACTAAAAAAATGAGTGTGTGTGCAATTCCCGGGGAACCAAAATCATCTGAAAAAAGAAAACTATTCTGTGGAAAACAAATAGAAGTCCTCTGTCAATACAAGTTTTTAAATAGTTCTGATTTTTAGCAAAAATAAGTTGTTACCGGATATAAGAATAGAGTTATTTCTTAGTGCTTCTTTCTCTTTCTGCTCCTTTTTATTTCAGTGAAATCTCCTCATGTTTTTTTCAGAAAGGCATTCACATTGCCCAGGTTGCTTTATAACTTACAAAAGTTATCCTGAATAAGGCAGATGCTATGTTAGATGACAATAGCATCAATGACCTGGTGGGACTTTAGAGCAGAGAGGTAATGTCTAATATGGCAACAAAGTTCAAAGCAAGAGATTTGGTGCATTTATTCCTCAAAATAATTGAAAAGATTCAATATGAATCCAAACATATCTTTCTTCTAACACTTCAATAGGACATTTTGTTTTGGGCCTGCTAGTCATTTTTCCCACTTAGAACGTAATCACAGAGTTGGAATGGCAAATTCACAATAAGGACACCCTGTGTCATGCAATACCAACATCAAATTCTGAGGGAACAGATAAGGGTCCATGTAGGATCAGGCTGTTATAACATTGCAGTTATATTTTAGAGGACGTGATTTAGCCCACACTACATTTTCATGAATAAGGTGACAATTCTTGTTACAAAAGAGTTTTTAATGGCTATTGATTCAAAACTACTATTTCATAAATAAGTGATTTTTGAGGATTTTCCAGGAATTTGCATTTAATATTTCTAGCTATCAGAGGCAATGTTCCATAGTTGCAGATGAGATAAAAGATTCATATTCTAATTTTTTAAAATAAAATACATATCTATCAATTAGGCTGCATAGAATTCTTAATTATATCATCTTGCATATACTTTCCTGAAAGTATGAAGTACCAACTTTTAGCACCATTTCCCTAATAAGAATCATATAAATATAAAAGCTAAAGCTATTCAAAAAAGCAAAGAGCAAAGCCACAGAATCTCATCTTATTAGCAGTTAAAATTGTTTTTTTCTCCCCAGAAATCCTGTTTCTGTAATTGGAAACCGTATTAAAACAACCAAAAATAAATGAAGTAGAAGGGAAAAAAATTAATGCTCAGAAGAAATATGCAAGTAGACACAAATATCAATGTCCATAAGTAGAAAGCATAAGTTGTAGACATAAACAATTGGTTTCATTTTTTTCATCTTTTCTCATTCCTATAAAATGAGAAACTTAATTCTTGTGATGGAGTAAGAATAGAATATCTATCTCAGAATTACTGTCATTTGCTAAGCAAGAAATAAAAGTTTTAAAATATTTTTCCCTTGAATTTTTGAAGAAGATAAGCCAATAGAACAAAATCTATTCAGTACTGCTGGAAAAATATAGCATCAGAAATGGGTAGTTTTAATTCTATGTTTTAATGTCTATGTTTTAATTATTCAAAGACTGTATTTTATTACAAAAATAATTCAGGCTTTCCTATGTTATTTGTGTTGAAGATATTTAAAACAGAAAAAAAAAGAAACCCCTTACCAGAAACACGTTATGGAAGTAGTGTTATCATTTTGGATTTTAATAAAATGCTAGAGCCAGATAAAATCTCAGTATATCTTCTAGTCTAGTGCCCCGCCTCTGTCCAAGATAAATTATTTTTTTTCCCTTTAGAGATCTCCAGGGAATAGAGTTCTTGTTGTTCTTCAATACCTTGTTCTCACCTTCAATCAGTTTTATTATCAGGGAATTTATCCTTTATGTTCAACGTAAATTGTGCATGCTAAAGCCTAAGCCATCTTCTGTAGCTTTCCACTTGTGAAGATGGAGTTGGTTTATAAGTACCTATTGTATGCTTGATGTGTACAAAGCTTGATTTAAAAATACAAAAATAAGAGGAGGTTTTCCTGCAGAGGCACTCCCATGTAGCAGGGAACAAAGACATCCTTGGAGCTTTATAGAATTTGAAAGCTTAAAGTAAGTTGGATATTATACAATCCAAAACAGCAATTAAATATAATACTTCAATCCACTCAAATCTTAACTATAGGTAACAACAAGTGGTGAAGGAAACCAAATAAAAAAATTGGAAGGAGATAGGATTAATCGAGGGAACTGTTCTAAAAGTAAGTTTGGAACAGTATCTAATAGGATGTAAAGGGTATACACTGTCAAGAAGGATAGAAATGAATTGCCTGAATAGAAACAGGCAGAGTCAAAAACACAGAACTGGCAGACTGAGAAATTTTTACATGTAGGACCATGAATATCTTGGATGGAAAATATGAAGAGCTGTGCTATGGAGAAACCACAGTAAAGACAAGAGGCATTTTATACACTGATTACATACTCAATGGGATGCTGTAGTCTGTGTCTTCAAGTATGCTATGGTACATTTGTGGGTGCATGTGATTTACATATAGGGCAATTTACATACCAACTACTGGGAGAAGATTGAAGCAAGTGTTTAATATAAAATAGGATTAACAACATCAGAAAAATCTCCTTGAAGGAAAAATGGACTTTGAGGTGGACTTTGAAGAAAGTAAAAGATACGGATAGAAGGACAGATTGGGGAGGACATAAAATAAATAAAAGGTTTACTCAGAATGGCAAGGATACAGTTAAGTTAGGCTGAAAGGCTAGAAAATACCCAATCCAGGAATAACAGAAAGAGAAAAAAGTTTTTATTCTTGTTATAATATTTGATAAGGATGGAATCTCTTCATGAGGTTAACAGAATGAGAAAGCTTCCATTTATAGGACAGATAAAAATTGCAGATAAACTCTTTCTAGCGCAGCATATAGAGGGAAGCTGGGATCCTTTATAATTCTGGGGCTCTGCATGGAGGTTGCTCACCTTCAGTTAAAACAACATAAGGGTAGAAGTATAGTCTTATGCATATTGGTTGAAAAATAGATTTTTTGATGAAATGTGGGTGTTTTGCACATCTCAAGAAAACCTAGGGCACTGGATTCCTACTTTCAGCATGTATTAATGATTGGAGATTGGGAGAGGGGAGCAAGGAATTCTACCATTCAAATGTCTTATCTATTGTTACTCTAGAATTCCACAACTTTCATACCCTAAATGCAATTGTGCACTACCTTCATTGTTTAAAGGTTTACTGATTTTGACCGGTAATTCTCGAGGAGTGGACAGTGACAGAATCAAACCACCCTACCCACCACTAGGCGATCTAACCCCACTGCTTTCAAGTTGTCCTCCCTTGACTCTAAGTGGCCCTAACTGAGAAGGTAGTATTATATTTATAGTATTTGCTTTGTGGTAACACTTGTCAGAAATCAATAATTAAATTCTCCCCAAAAATTTAAAGTAAGGCTCTATAACAGATTACAGGCTTGGAAAGGATTGTGGATGAAAGCCTTTGTTGTTTCTTAAATTTGAAGTAAAAACTATCAGTAATGGGCAAAAGATAGGAGTAATGAGCAGAAATGCTTGGTATAGGAATTAAAGAATATTTTCAATTAAAGGTTGAATTTTATCTTTTTTTTCTTTGAACCGCTCATGATATAATGGAGACACCTGCTAATTGATGTTTCTTCATTATATCTCACAGAGACGCCAAATGACTTAATCTTATATCTAAAATACTAAAATTAGAAAAAGAAAAAAATAAGACACTGACAAAGATTTCTACTTTTTTTTTCCCACCAACTGAACTCTTGTTTCCTCTTATATTTTGCTGACTCAGAGTGGGGGGAGGAGGGAAAGCGACTGTTTGCTACTGGGTTGAAGTGAATTGTGGCAGGTACTTTTCGCTCTCATGCCTCCATTCCTTCCTATCTAGCTGCAATCATTTAAGCTTGCTCTGATTTGCTTTACCTGAAAGCAGAAGTAAAATGCATGGAAATATTGCAATATGCACATAACCTGAGTCTCTAACTAAGGATATACTCTATTTTACTTGATTCTGAGAAAAATAAAGAGGAAGGAAAGAGAAAGAACCATCAAAAGAGGAAGGCTCATTTATGATCTAATATGAAAAGAATGAATCAAGAATTACAGGTGTATTTTAACAGCAACAATGGGAAAGAGGTTGGAATGTGATGGAATTTATTCTAGATCTCCATCCAGAAAGAAGGAAATTTTTCTTTAAAATCCTAAAGATCCCAGATTTGATTAGGTCAATCAAGTAGCTGAGGGTAGAATTTAGATGAGGCAGAAATGATACTTTGCATTCTTACAGTCTGAAGTTTTTTCAGGGGCACATACAAAAATGGTAATATTTTAAAATTATCTTTATCCAAATAAGCTATCCCTGACCGTGGAAAATTTGTTCTTGTAGCTTCCAGTCCTTAGACAAGAACTTCAGCCACACTGCCTGCTCACACTAGCAATCCTCACGCTGCCAGTGCTGATGCATTTTACTGCAGTTACTTCCATATCCTCAGCTTCCGATGCCTCACACGCTCAAAGACAAGCAGCTAAAGGGCTCACTCTGGGCCTTTATATTCAAAGGCAGGTAAAATCAATATCTATCTCCAAAAGATAGATCTGAGGATGCTGCAGTTCCTAAATACTCCCAGATATTCTGAAGCAAAGCAGTCTTGATAGGAGAGTCACAGCACAGACACAAGTGGGGCCGTGCCCTCATGCAGCTTCCAGGGACCTGTGGCTCAGAAAATGATAAAAAAGTGCTACCAGTAGCAAATGAAATTAAAAAAAAAAAAAAGCTTTGAATTTTCCCAGAAAAAAAGAAGAGGAACAAAAATTCATATCTGAGTACAACAGTAAGAAAAGTGTTGTCCTCACATATGAGAGAGGGGAAAAAAGCACTAAAAATATTCCAGCAAGGAATTGTAGTTGTGATTTAGGCTAGAGATAAATTGACCAAGGGATATTATCGAAAGAAATCTAACAATGATCTTATTAAATTGGCAAGCTTTCATACTGGTATTTCCTGTTGTATGAACTGCCTTTGCTTTCAAGCCCTTATATTTTTAAAAAAGTAATTTCTTCTCAATTTTGTAACTAAAACAATATTTTAATAATTACACAGCACTAAACTGAAGATTCCTTGAACCCAAGAATGTGTCCATCTCTGTATTCCTAGTTCCTAGCACAGATTCGGGCATATAGTAGGTTTTAAATAAACATTTATTGAATGAGCACTGGCAATGTTATGGTTTACAACTTACTCCCAAAGACATTATCTGATTTAATGCTCATGACTGTATGATATAGTTTTACATCCCCACTCTACAGGTAAGAAAATGTCAAACAGATTAGGTGGCTTGCCTAAAACCATGGTTACATGGTTACAGTGAGGAGTAGAGCTGTCACCTGAACCTAGACATTCTGACTCTTTCAAGTATATGGTTTCCTTAGACACTAAGCCTTAGTCACAGGCAATTCAAACTGGTAAATCACCTTGGAATAAATTTGGCAATATATATCACTAGCAATAAAAATATGACAACCATTTGGATCATTCCTTGGAATTGGATCAAAGGGAATATTGCAGATGAAGAAGGGAAAAGCTACAGAGCAAATATATTCAACAAGATGTTAGTTATTTTGTCAAAAAATAAAATCCGGCCAGGTGCAGTGGCTCACATCTGTAATCCCAACACTTTGGGAAGCTGAGGTGGGCAGGTAACTTGAGCTCCAGAGTTTGAGACCAGCCTGGGCAACATGGTGAAACCCCGTCTCTACAAAAAATACAAAAATTTAGCCGGGAGTGGTGGTTCACACCTGTAGTCCCAGCTACTTGGGAGGCTGATGTAGAAGAATTGCTTGAGCCCGGGAGGTGGAGGTTGCAATAAGCTGAGATCATGTCATTGCATTCCAGCCTGGGGGACAGAGTGAGACCCTGTCTATAAATAAATAAATAATAAAAAGCATATTACAATGTTAGGTAAAAAACATAAATTCTAAATTGTGTTTCTGCTATGATTAAAAACATGCAAAGCTATGCAGACACATAGTCAAGGTGTTAGGGTGCCGTATAGTATAGCTTTTACATTGTACATTGAGTTATACAATATCTAAAATGGGAAATAAGGCACAGACATAACCACTCTGGTGGCCTGCCATAAAAGTACCAGACAAGGCTAAACACTGTCAGAGGAGCGAGCATTCACTGTCAAATAAAATGATCATTGGAGTAGATGACATCTAAACTGAGCTGAGCTTGAAAGAATGGTTAGAATTAGCAGATTGAAACTAAGCACTTGTAGATGGCTGGGAAGACATTTCAAGCAAAAATGGCAGGAACAAAGTCAAAGAGGAGGAGAAAAGCAAGGCATGTTAGAAATTGTCAGGTCACCATGTTAAAGAGCTGGTCTGAGATTTAGACAAATTGTATTGGTAGAACCATAGAGTTTCTTCACCTCAGCACTGTTGACATTTTAAACTGGAAAATGTGTTGTGAGGGCTGTCCTGTGCACTGGAGGGTATTTAACAGTAACCCTGGCTTCTATCCCCTAGATTCCAGTAGCAACCCGAAGTTGTGACAAACAAAAATGCCTCCAGGCCGGGTGCAGTGGCTCAAACCTGTAATCCCAGCACCTCAGGAAACTGAGGCAGGTGGATCACCTGAGGTCAGGAGTTCAAGACCAGCCTGGCCAACATGGCGAAACCCTGTCTCTACTAAAAATACAAAAATTAGCTGGGCATAGTGGCAGATGCCTGTAATCCTAGCCACTTGGGAGGCTGAGGCAGGAGAATCGCTTGAACCCACGAGGTTGCAGTGAGCCGAGATTGTGCCACTATACTCCAGCCTGGGTGACAAAGTGAGACTCCGTCTCAAAAACAACAAAACAACGAAAAAACAAAAAGCCTCCAGACATTGCCAAATGTCTCCTGGAGGTCACAGTCCCTGTTTGAGAAACAATGAGCCAGAATCTAGATGGAAACTTGATTTTAGCCAAGATGCATGGTACAGTTGACAGGGCATTGTAACCCAGAGACTGAGTAGGACTGATAAGTCTGGGTTCAAGAGGCTACATCACTGAAAGCCACAAGGACTCAAACACTGAGCAGAGTTAGAATAAAAATACCAACTATTCAGCTGGATGCGGTGGCTCACTCCTGTAATCCCAGCACTTTGGGAGGCCAAGGTGGGTGGATCACCTGAGGTCAGGAGTTTGAGACCAGCCTGGCCAGCATGGTGAAATCCTGTCTCTACTAAAAATACAAAAATTAGCCGGGTGTGGTGGCGCATGCCTGTAGTCTCAGCTACTCAGGGGGCTGAGGCAGGAGAATTGCTTGAACCTGGGAGGCCACGGTTGCAGTGAGTCAAGATTGTGCCATTGCACTCCAGCCTGGGCGACAGAGTGAGCCTCCATCTCAAGGAAAACAAAAAGTACCAACTATTCTTGAGCCAAAATGTAGCTTGGGACACATTTTTGTGATGATCTGACAGAAGGAGCCTTGAATATCTGCAAAAGAAATCTGGAATGCAATGAGAAGTAATGAATTTTCTGTTTTATAAGCCAGGGAATTGATTGAAATAACAACAGCATTCTAGTTATTAATCCAAAGGCAGTGTAGAGGATGAATTGAATCAACGAGCACTTAAAGGTAGGAAGATAGGGGACAATTTAGGAGTAGGCAGCAATCTTCTGAGTGTGAAGGAAAAAGAGCCTGAAATACTCTGACAGATATGGAAAGAACAGATGAACAGTGTCAAAATTGAAGAGCAGCCTCAAAAGTTTAAATAAGCTAAATGTATTGCATTCCATCTAAGCCTCCAGAAACTTTATCACTGCAGTGTAACTGTAGGCAGAAAAACTATATGAGTTCAGTCACATCTGGTAAATTTTAACCACAGAAAGACTCTTTCAAGAGATTCTATTTATTATTTTTAATTCCTTGGACATACGCAGCTTCATGACACTGGACCAGCAAAGGATTAATGAAATAAGTTTACAAATATTTAAAAATGTATTTATGCAGTGATTTAAAAAAATCAACTCAACTTGAGACTTGCCAATGTTAGAGCTACAAAGAGGGCAGAAGAATATTTCAATCATCCACAGCTTGATACATTCTTCTATTTAATTAACATACCAACTCCTTACAAAATATTTAGTATCTCCAATGTTTTAGCAATGTCTCCAACCAGATTCTTTTAGATGTCTCCTGTCGTTTTCTGCTATGCTGGGTTTTTTAGCATAATTCAATTATGGTAGGAAACAATGAAATTCCATATTCTCGTAGCCACTAGACTACATTCTTACTCTTCTCTGTAGTAATATGCCTACTCTTTTGTGTAGTATTCAATTGAAGAAAGCATAAAGGCCCAGGGCCAGACTCTTCTGGAATCATAGCTAATGAATGAATCTTACTGAACTTTCTGCACGTTCTTTCTACTCTCAAATTAAGCTGGTAAATTGAATAAATCCCACTTTTCCACATTTTAAAAGAGGTCAGGGAAATACTTAATTATACTATGAATTTTTTTCTATTAAGCTAGTGCTTCCCAAAAAATAAGAGATTATAGAGATAGGCAATTTGTCATCTTTTAAAATGATAAAATATAGTAATGACAATTAAAATTCTAAGTTAGGATGAAACAAATCCTATATTCTCTTCATCCTAAAACACATATATTTATTTTAACATAAATTATAAGCAGATTTTTGTTAAGGGATATTTTTTCCAGTATAAAGGCCACCAAAGTGGGAAAGGAATTATTCTTTTGTGATAAATCCCCATTATAGGCACTAAGATTTTCTATTTATATTTCTGCACCTCTAATCAGTTACTATCCTTCTGTACCATCTCAGAATCCCCCAGTGGGGCTGCTCAACTCCCCTCCCCACAACCTTACAAGTTGCTATACTTTTTAAACATGTCACCTGGAGCTTATAGTATGGACCCTATTCTTGAAATTTATTCTGCAAATAAAGTCAAGCATTTAATTCAAAAGCATGAAGCAGTTAAATAATTTTATCAGTGGGAGAACTTAGAAGCCCTGGGAGGAGAAGTGTTATACTTCATAACACCTGTTAGTTTGATAGTTTTGCCATTGCTTAAGCATTTGTGCCCAAAAATAAAGCTCTGTATCAACAAAATAATTGATAGTCATTTTCCCTCAATATATTCCACATACTTTCCACTTTCCTCTGGAGGACTCACAGAAATCTCAAGAACTTTTGCCATGCTATGAAACATCACCACCATATTTGGCCATATGCAACTCTTCATCCTAGCTCCCCTCCTCTAAAATAAACAAAGACTGAGTAGTCTCACCCTCAACTTCTTTGTTCCTGGTGTCTTCCTTCACAAAAGACACTGGACAGCAGTTCGTATGGGACAGTGCCCAGAAAACTACTGGCACCCCACATGTACTGCTATTAACAGTAATAAGAACATGAGTTACATTTATAATCAAAGGAAACACAACCAGATCTCTGTTCCGGTTTAATAAGATAATTGAAATTACCTCATGCAAGGTGTTCAGTGACCAATAAATGTTTGGATGGTGGCCAATGGCCTCCAGATATACAGGCATTTGATCATAAAAGGATGTTTGGCTGTTTCCCAGGAAGAAGAGATTAAAAAAAAAAGAACAGAGTTATTTTCCCCTTTTCCATGTGTATGGCATGAGAGAGAACAAATGTGAGGTTATGACAAGGTGGAATCAGGAACAATTTGGCCAGTGATGAAATACTCAACCCACCTGGAGATGTTTTCTCATCTTAACCAAGGGCTTGCTGACTGGAAAGGACCCAACTTCGGCAGGTAAAGTTAAATGTATAGTCATAAAGACCTGGAGAGTGAACTCCTGAGAACCAGCCAAGTTTTAATAATTAGATTTCACAATGAGGACCATCTAGTACTGATGAATTGGGGTAAAATGAGGGGAAAAGTACTCTTCTCGATTAGCATTTTTATTTCAAACTGTGCTAAGAATTGTACTTCCAAAGTGACTAATAAAGACATTTCATATTTTCTGTCTGCTTTCATACTCAACTTTAATCAAGAAATCAATGTTTGAAAATTCATTTATTTGGCTGAGTCAGATGTTTTTTGGTGTTCATATTTTGTTTTTCTTTTTCTATTCATTTTAGCCACCTACGTGAGAGAATTATTGGAGGCTATGAAGCATCTGACCTATGCTGTAAGCATTTCTTGAATGTATCCTGGCTGGAAAAAAACATGGTAAAGTGTTCATTTGGGATTGCATTAACTTCTCTCCTGTGTTAGATAGGCAGAGAAAGACCACCCTTGAGGATATCTGTGTTTAGTACTCACACCCATTTCAAACAGAAGTTGGAAGAGAGGGAAAAAAAATGAGAAGGTGGGGAAAATGGAGAGCAGAGAAAAATAAAGGCACTGAAATTTCTAAGAAAGGAGTAAGCAGTAATTTATCAATCTGTACTTACATAAGAGAATGATAGACTAGGAATCAGCCAGTCTCCATTTCTATTATATTACACCATATGCCATCACTGATATTTCAGTGTTTCTGATTGAAAAATGGTACATTGTGTAAATCAATATAATACTAAAAATTGGAATAAATTTACCTAAAACTGCAGCAGAAGTATTGCTTTAACTGAGACTAACTGAAGATTCAGGGATGTGTTTTGGAAGGAAATGCCACATCAGTTCAGGAGTGACTTTCCACTTTTCCTCTGAGGAGCTTTACAAGTAGTACCAAAATCCCTAGAGAAAAAGAAGTACCTAGGACTCGTGGAGGTGAAAAAGAGGCTCTCATATGTGTTGTACAGTCAAGAACAACATTCACTGAGTCTTTGCAATGGCCTTCTAAGTTCTGTGGGAAGTTACAAAGGATGGCACTGCCTCTAGGCTGGGACACAGATCACCCAGTTGTGTGAAGAAAAACCATGTAAATGCATTACCTACAGAAGAGCTTCAGTGAGCGGAAATAAAGAGTTCAATTAGCAACCACAGATAATTTGTAGGTCTTGAGCCAAGTTTACACAAAATGACGCTTTACTTCCCTTTACATTCTTAATCTTCTGAGTCTCAGCAGGGGTTGAAATAGTTCCATATAAAGGAACAGGGCAATTACCAGGCCCTTTGAACTGTACTGTGTAGGGCAATTCCAGTGGGATCTGGTGTTTATAGGCAAATTAGTAGCTTCAGTGGTTTACTGTTAAGCTAACAAACCATTAGAAGGGTCTGCCCTCCAAGCACAATCTCTGAAGGTATTCATAAATTTTGGTTCTGGGTTAGAAAAATGCAGTAGTTGGTTAAAACTAGTGTGCCTGATTTCTCTACTCTCCCCATCCCAGATTTGAGCACAGAGTAAAAGCTATCAGGAACAGCATTCTGCGAGCTTTGCACTGTGGTGTTTGATTTCATATTTTAAAATGTGGTTTTCAGCAAAATTACTTTGCTATTAACTAAATGAAGAGGACCATTTGGCTTATGCTTTTTGGTAAAGGTGGAGGCATGAATGAATGGCTGAAGAAAAACAGCTGGTCCAGGATTACCCATTTCTCCTGTGCTGTCTTCTGTTAGATGCCCCTGAGAGACAGATAAAACACATGCCATCTCTTAGAGTCATAGACACTTAAGTCAGGACCCTCCATGGCCAACAGATTTCTGACTCTTTTGGGGGTGGCCAGCAAAGCAGGTGAACTCTTCTTCTTTTGCTTTTGATAACCCTGCATCTCTCTGCTTCTTAGTTTACTCTCCTTTTCTCCCCATCTCTTTTACACTCTACTCTCTTCCCACCACACATACTCATATTTGTTAACCATTATGCTTAGGAGAAGAGTGGACAGGGCATGGCTAAATATTCTAAGACAGACAACCAGTGTCAAGTTAACCATAAACTTAGAAGTAACAATTATGCTATAATTGTTATGTTCCAAGGAGAAAGGCTTAACTCTGAATGTATATTTTTATCAAGACACTGATGACATCTTTTTTTTCAGTTTGAGATGATTTGCTTTTGAAAAATGTGTTTCTTCTTCATTGCTTATGTTTCCTGAGTAAAAAGTGTATTGCAATAGGCAGACTATGAGATCTCTTGTTCTTGTTCCTTTAAAAAAAATTTTAACCCCTTTTTTCCCCTCAGGGCATAAGCTAATACAAAACAAAAATAAAATAAAGTGGTTCCTAATAGATTCAATTAAGACATTGAATTAACACACTCAGCTCTGAAAAAATAATGCTAGTGCAAGACACCCTCACTAATAGATTGAGTTTAATGTTATCCAACAGAAGGTTGCTAAACTGAGTGCTGGGATGGTGTGGGCAAATAGCTTTTAATACTTTAAACCAAATCACCTGTTATTATAGAAGAAGCACTCTGATGAATTTTATGTTCCTAAAGATGCTGTGAGATTTTTTTTAAAATGGGATTTGCTAGAGGCTAACGTTTTTTCCAAAGGCAAAACAAAATACCCCCAAAATATTGTGAACAATTCAAACCTAAGAAGCTGGAGTTAGTAAAAGACATTAGGAATTATCTTATTGGAGACTTCCATAGCAAAGACTTGACCTGGTCAAGTTCATCACTGAAAAAAGAAGCAGTCAAATTTATAGCTTAATTCATGTTCATTTGCTTTATACTTGTTATTTGTATTAGTCGCAATACAGGAGAAGGAAATGCTCTTGAATTACCCACTTGTGAATTACTTCTGAGGTGAAAGGAAGGAGACTTTCCCTCATAAATTGCATCACTGCTTTGCACCGTGGAAGATTCAATTTCAGCTCTTATTCTGTTCAGAAATGGCCTCTTCCTGCCTAAAGGGATTAAAACACCTGTTCTGTACCATGGTATACTAAAAACCAATAGTGCAGAAAGGTTGCAGTCAACAAAGAACACAAGTCCAGACCATCCAGATAACTAAGACAGAGAGCTGCAGCAACATGCAGCCATTACCCGCCATTCCCACCAAAGAGTAAAGCAGGCAGCCAACAATGTGCACAGCATACTAGAAGCAAAGCTTTCTGCAGAAATCAACTGGTCAAAATCAAGGACTTGGGTAGATACAAAAGCAAAGAGTAACAATTCTCTAAGCTTAGTAAACAGGCCCTAAGGAAAGAGGCAAGCATTACAATATAGACAAGGGAGAACAAGAGCAACATGGGACAAACAGACAACAATGACCAGAACAGGAAAACTCCCACATCCACATTACCTGTCTCCCAGAGAGGAAGATCTGGGCATTAGAACTCCCTGAATATGTTCTATAACTGATTTTGTTGGTTGACAGAGAAAAGTGTACAATTTTCATTCCAGAGGGTAGAATCTGTCATTCTCCATAAACTCCTATGTCATTTTCATAAAGTGTCCATTATATATTCTTTTCAGGTACTGTTAAATGTAGATATCTAAGCTAGGTGGCCTCTAATTAATATTCAAGGACCTGATAGCCAAAGGAGTGTAAAACAGGCCATTAATATAAAAAAAGTATGTAGCTCCATGAGCATGAAAATACTGATGGACTGATTATTAGTTAAGAATAGATAAATACTTGGTATCATTTGTCTAAAATAAAACAAATATTAGCTGTAAGATCTAAAGAGAAGGAAAAAGGGAAAAAAAGGAATTAAAAAGGAAGTACCCATTACAGAATTTTGACTTAATAAAGATGATTTCTGCCTGGGTGTGTTAAATACTATATCAGGGAAATCTTAGTTTATTCAGTGCCTTATGTGTCACCATGGCTACCAGAGGCTCCTTCCAAAGCCAAAAAAGTAAAAGAGTAATGACTCAACATTAAAATATTTTTCCTTCTTAGCCTCTTCAGAAAAGCAGCATTCCTACCACACGTAGTATAGCAACAAGAAGTTCACACCTCAATGAAGGACTTGGTTTCAGTCCTTCAGTCCAAAGAGATTATGAAATACCATATGCTACTTTGACTTGGAGGCAGCAATTTCCAGTCCTTCCAGCTAGAATGACAGTGTTCTCAGTTCGAGACAAAAAAATTTTACTATTTCCCTTGGTCTCCATTCCCCTACTTCCCAGGTACCTGAAAGGACGCTGTGCATCACGATTACTGCTGCTTTACAGCATTATCTTCATAACATTTGAATATGGTTGTGCTTTTTCTCAAATATTTGTGCTTACTGCTTAATTAAATTGGTCAGCAGGAGGATGTAGGACTGTCAGATTTTAAGTTATAGGTCTTATTGATGATGAGAGAAATCAAACTGCTTTTGTAAAAGGAAGGAAGGAAGGAAAGGAGAGAGAGAGAAAGGGCATCAGACTGACCACGTGGATGTCCACCACCATTACCGTGGGCCACGATAATAGTTCATTCATGAAGTTATGTCCTGCAGTTAATACTGGGGGAGGTGCAATCAAGAGAAGGAAAGAGTGGGTGAGAAGATAAAATGAATAAAGATTAAAATGGTGTCACTGTCCATTTATAACCCTATTATTTTACTGAATCATTTAAAGAAGAAATTGAATACAAACCCCATGTACCTCCATTCAAATGACCAACCCCACATGAAAACTATGTGGCTTTAGGTAAAGCTGCATGTCTGACATAAACTATTTACCATTTTATCAGTGATGGAATAATAGAAGCAGCTGTTCCTGCTCGTCTAAGTGAAATACACTCACTAAACATTTTATAATCTATCAGACTGTTCTATCAGTGATGTATTGTACTATTGCATTTTTTCTTAGGCCTAGATTATAAAAAAATATACCACAAGCCTCCTGCTAAGCATCAGAGAATGAGATCCACATTTCTTATGCTTTTTTTTTTAAATGCCTATTTACCTACCAAAACAAGCTTTCTATAACTTTCTGGTGAGCAAACAAACTTTCTTCTAGTTCATTTTCTTTCTCTGTAATATTTCAAAACTTTGTGGCTTTGGAAACATCTCTTAATAAAAATAGGGTTACAAATGTAGGGAAATGCAATACTGATAAAAATGAAAACTGGTATTGAAGGTTTTATCTGGTGACTTTCTATTGTTCATAGATCTCATTAAGAGTTCCTCTTTGATTTAGAAATTTTTAAGCCCCTACCAATGCCAAGTCAGCATACACTGTAAACATGTTCACCTACAGAGGCATGGAAGATACCACTCCCCAGCATTATTCCACATACTGATAGCTAGGGACTCTCTCCCACATATTATCTGCTGGAACTTGATCATCCACTGAGCTGACATACATGAACAAATGCTTAGTAGCCCTTGTCAAAAAAACCGTGCCTCTCTGTAGTGATAGACTCAAGGGGCTCTGGGCCAGTGCCCAAGGCCTCTACAGCCAGCACTTAGGCACACAGAAGGCATGTGATAAATTCCCATTGAGGGAATGCATACATGAATAAAAATAAGAACTATAGGGTGATGACAGAGTTGTGAAAAACTGGCTGTCCCTCCTGAGGGTGGTGGAGTTGGAGGACCCCACAGCAGAGACCATTTAGTTGATGCTTAAGCTTTTTCACTTTCTGATCTGAAAGTCTGGTGGAGGCACCACAGACGATGAGAAGATGTTCTCAGCTCACAGGAGAGCCTGCTGGTGACTCTTTAGGCCTGCCAGCCAAGTCCAGAGCCAGAATAACAGAAGGTAAGGGACAGATGATGTCCCTCACACCATTCAATTCATCCGAGTTAGAGAAGCACCTCCTGAAAGGAGGGCTAGAGTTTGTCCAGATCCAAAAAGTACCGCTTTTCCAACCCATTTCTCAGTGGTCACATTATTTCAAGTCTCACTTTGACACTGAAGAGATTGAGGAAAAGTATCAATTTATCCTTGATAATTCAAATGGGATTTTTCAGATTAATTGAAAAATGCCTCTGAAGAGCTTGGGGCACAAAAGGACACCACGAACTGAGCAAATGTTGCTTTTGAAAGGTACCTCAGGTGTCAGGAAAGCAGAAATAAACTCAGTTGTCATGAGATATGTAAATCAGACCCATAGAAGGACTTTGTACCAAGAATGTCTACTGGGCAACAGACTGCATGGCAGATAGTGGATATGAAAATGGCCATGGATTTTCAACATGAATATCTATTTGTAGGGACATGCCTTGGTCATCAGTCGTCTCTTCCAGGCCACAGGAAGATAAGTTACATTTCTTTTCCTCTAACTTAGAAAAACTGTGATTTTTAACTTGAAATGTAGCCTGTTCCCTTGTTAACGCTATCCTTGGAGTGCCCTGCTGCACTGCTAGGAAGAATGTTTCCACCAAAGATCTGCTGGAGCCTCCAGCAATGGAGGCCTTTGGATGGGTGTTAGGCAGTTGTTCATTCTTCAGTGTACTGGGTGGTGTTTCCAGCTAGTGTACGCTAAGAGTGTTTTTAGGGTATTGTTATGACCCAAAAAGATATAATGGTAATAAAATGAATAGATATATTTTACAGTAATGAATATTAAGTACTTAACAGTGTTTTTATATATTATTTCAATTAACCTTTAAAATATCACCTCCCTTTCACATGAGGTCCAATTATTATACTCAGTTCACAGTGAGGAAGGAAAGACACTCAAAGGCATGCAGCCGAGCTGAGGCCCCAGTGGAATCTGACTCCAGAGTCCACAATGGGAGGAGCATGACATTACTAATTGTTTTCCTAAGAGACTCTCAAAAGAAAAGGACCCACCAAATTACAAGTTCTCGTATTTAACACTTCCCTACGCCAATACAAAATCCAATGTCCTGGAAATAAGATGGCTATATGGAAAGCTTCCTGGAAATGCTATTTGGAGTTACTGAGATCTGTGATTGAAACGTGATCTGGCCAGGGTAACAGCATACCTCAGAGAAGAAAGCAGATTCCCCATTCTACACTCTCTTCTGTGGCCTTTGGCCACCAATGCCTGAAGATGGAAATACAATTTTCAGACTTATCAGCTTTCTGCAATTAAATAAATATTGCAAGGTACAGCACAGGCCTGTTTTTTGTAAGGCTCTGAAGGGGAAAATGATTTCTAAAAGGCAATTTTTTAACATCTTGAAAACGTCCTCAGTATGCTAACTCGCTAACAAACTACAAAAGAACTGTTACAACTTTGCATTCTACAATATCTAATATGTATGAAATCTAACACGGCTACTCCTTTCCACTTGGGAATCACTTTTCAAGTGAAGAGAAAAGAACTGTAAAAAAAAAAGACAAAAAGTATGTAAGTTGGTTTCTAACCCAAGTCAACTTTAATGAACCTGAAATCCTAGGTAGGTCTGAAATACTTGGTGGGATAATTTTTTCTATGGGCAAACACACATACACACACCATCAATACCAATACCACCACCACCACCACTGCCACCATGCCCCCCTACTACTCCCACTACCACTCATCTTATTTAGTTTAAAATGTTTCCAAATGCCACTGAAAATGAATTGTCCAGGAAAGGCAAGAAGCCTTCAGAGTTGGACTGTCTTCTCGTTGAACTAAATGTCCCTGGTTATGTTGTTTATCTAAATTCTGGTCTATATTATTCCTAGAACTGTTTATATTTTGTTAATTAGGTCCATTAATTTATCTGGCAGAACAATTTCACAGCAAGACTATACCTCTAATTTTCTGACCAACCACCAGTCTTCGCCTTTAGTTAATGCTGTGAGAATTGAGATTTTAAAGAAAGCCATAAAGTGCCAGAAAATTTTTTTACTCTTTCTCTCTATGGCCCTAACAAGTCAGAACTTGACTTAAATTTTCCATGAGGACAAGGTGTGAGCAAAATTTCCACACTTGCAGGTGAACACTTGTTATTATGTCCCTTAAGATATTTTCTTTGCTTGGAATTCAAATATTATTTCTGGGGTTTATAAGTGCATAGATGTGGGTATTTCTCTAATCCCTTTAATCACAAGTGTGTATGATGAATTTAAAAAGGCACTTAGTCTAAAATGAACTTGAAAAGCATCTTTAAAAATGTAAAGAAAATTCTTATACAATGTTAAAAGATGAAGGAAAATAATAAGTAACATTTAATTATCAGAAACTGTAAATACATTTTTGGCTGATAAACCTCAAAAACTTCTTAAGTAGCCAAAGCTATTGTTTTGGCTAAAAAAATTATTATAATAGCAGCTAGTGAGATAATGTGTACAGTGCATTGATTATGTGTCTGGTAAATATGAGTTTTGTTTCCGTTTTTCAGTTGAGGAAACCGAAGTACAGAGTTAAAGCAACTTGCTCTGGATCACACAGCTAATTAACAGTTGAGTCTGGTATTGAATTTTAAATGAAATCAGAGTCCAGAATCCACACTCTTAAACACTACTTATATTGTCTTTGAATATTAGAGTTACATTAAATATAAAGAAAGCTCCTTGACCTAAGAATAGTGAGATTAAAAATCACAATACGTAAAAATAACCACGTAGAAAGGAAAGGAAATGGCTTATTTCTGTGGCATAAAGAAAAAAAAAAAACCCAGCTTCATCTACAACAAATCAAGGGTTCAGGACAATATCGTAGAAAGGACTTAGTAAATGAATTGTTGATCTCTGTAATGTTTACTTCCTTGTGGCATGCAGTGGTCTTCTATCCACAGGAAAGAGGCATCTATAGAGTTCCCACACTTTTACAGAGGGAGTAAGTGCTGAACAAGTCTGTTTAAAACATATGTCTCTTTGAAAGTTTAATGGAGGCTTTTTCCTCATTCTCCTTGTTGCTCTTTAGGAAACAGCCTGCATACTTTCAGGGACGTCTGCCTTACCTTGTTCTACCGGAAGAGGCAAGCACTCCAAGTTCCTTAAGAAAAAAAAAATGATCACTTTGATCATGCTGCCTGTAATGTCAGACTCTCTCCATGAACAATACACTTATTTTAAAAGTTCATTCTCACTAATGAAAAGCAAGTGTATGTGACAGAGTTTAGAGAAGAGTCACCTGTTAAGATACCTTTTACAGCAATGCTTCTGAAATCATTAGAAGCAACCCAGCTATATTACCCTGAAATGTACGATTTTCTTCAACCAATAAAGCACATTATGGTGCATCCTTTGGGTTCATAACCAACCTCAATAATAGTCCATTTTCAGTTACATGTCAAGACGGCTCGAACTCTTAATGTTCTCATAAATAAATGGTCTAACCATTGGGAGCTAATTGTCACAGTGGGAAAGTGTGAAAGGCTTGTAATCATGGCCTTTATTGTCACAATTAATTTTCATATTGTAGCAAAATATAACCTCAGGAGCCCCTTAGAATACTTAGAATAAAAAAAAATGACTTTGTACTCAAATAGAGAGTTTATGTGTTTTAAATAAATTTTGGTAATTCAAAACCAACTTAATCTCTTCAAAATCAGCAATCAGCATTTTCTTACTATGTGGGGATAACTGAAGCAGTAAAATTTCATTTCCAAAGAATAGATGAGCACTTTTCATGGAAAAACATAATTTCAATATTTTATAGATTTACTCTTTTAGACTTATGTCACATATCTTTAAAAATCTGGACTTATTTAGGGCCAGAGTACATTTAGAGACAAAGTCAACCTTAACCAAGAAGTAGATTGGCAAAATAAACATCCTTGTTATCTATCCATCATACAAAAGCATGTTAATAAATCCAGATAACTCTTAGGACATATTACTAAGAAAAAGTTAAAACAGTGATGAGATTTGGGGAAGTAATTAGTGCTCAGAATATATCACTGGGGTTTACCTGCACTTTTTTTTTTTTTAAAGGAAAATAACAAAGGTTCAATTTTGGATAATTAAATGTACAGAGGATTCAAAATTCATTTACTTCACAGGAACAAAGGTTCAGTAATTATCTTCCCAATAGCAGAAGGGAATTGGGCAGTGTGGTTCTGACTGGGGCTCTGCACAGTGTGGCATGCTGTTTGCTTCATTTAACTTTCTTTAATATTATTAATCTTCGGGAAATTAGACTCTGCTCCAAGCAGTGTGAACTGCCATCCCCAAAACAACTGGATAATCAGGTAGGAAAAACCTTCTCTCTAAGACCCAGCTGCCACTAGAACTTGATTTTTCTTAATCATCTCTCCCTGAGAGGGAGAAAGGAGAAGAATGTTTCCCTAACAAAATTTTTGGCATTGGTGTACTGAAAAGATAATTGGAGGCTTCATATAAATCAGTTTGGCTGAACTTAGTAAAATGAAGCCAAACAAAAATTACGCCCCAAATGGACTGAATTCAGTTAAATAACCAGAGGACCTGTGTGTCTATTTCTGATCTGTGTAGAACTGGATGCTCTTAGAGCTGGCATCAAAAGCATCCGATCAAGTGCCTTCTCTGCTGTGTATGTGCTGCTACTCAGAGCACAGTGGTCAAAAGCATGAGCTGTGGCTGGAGGCACAGCTGGATTTGAATTCGGGCTAGGACACTGTAGTTTAGATGTGTTACTTTCCATACATCGGTTTTCTCACCCCCAAAATGTAGATAATACCTGTCTCCTACATGTCTTGGGAGAACCAACTGAAATAAGTCCACACAGTATAAAACTTGGTGCATATAGTGCACATAGTGCAATGGAAACTATTAGCAACAATAAGAAATTCTTATCATTAACCTCATGCAATTGACTAATTAGAATAAAGCATTGGTGTAATAGAGCCACCAAGAAGTACTGTACAGTAGCATAAAGAACCCTGGATTTAGATTCAGAAAATTAAACTAGAACTCCAGCTTTGTGGCTTGGTAACTGTGGGACTTGGGGCAAATGGCGTAAATTCTCTGAACTTCAGTTTCTCCATATAAATAACGGAAATAATAATTATCAACACAGAACAAATGAGATAGTGTCTGTTTCAAAGTGCCTAGTATTGTGGCTTAGTACTTAGTAAGTGCTTAACAAGTTATTAGTGGAAACTCAATCTTTCTGCAGAGCTGCAATTATAAGCCTCTCTTCCAGGAGTTAAGAGACAGAGAACTAAGTCAAGGGGAGATTTTGGATCTGTGACTGGTATGAATTTGGCCCAAACTGGCCTCTTAGGTGTCATTATTACAATTGATTTACAAAGCTAAGAAAGAGCCTTCTTAATTCAGCACCAAACTCACCATTCCCCATGGATTTGATAGACAGGCCCCTTAAACTGTGAAAACCTGTTATAATAATGCCACCACCATTTTATATTTGTGTCTATATCATATGACACAGTGAAGGTCTAAAGCATATAAAGAAGGTCACAGTGGAATAACTGATCATAGAATATGTTTATATGTTATAAAATTTCCATAAATAAAGCATTTGTGCATGCTCCATCAGACTAGAGCTAGTTTTCATGGACAGATATAATATATGTACACATTGCATTTATATTCACTTATATATTCACATAACACATATACACATAAGTGTATATATAAATGAATATAAGGTATTAAGTTCAATTGAAATCCTTTCAACTGTATCCTAAGCAACATAAAAATTCCAAAGGAAATTGGCTAAAATGTGCACAAAATTCCCCTATAAAGAAATTTAGTATTTAGGAGATTATGCATAATTTGTGAATGTGATATCATAGAGAACCACGCAGGAATAGAATGGCCAGGAATAGTGAGGATTTTTCAGCAGCTAGATGATATTTTTTCCTGGTGAAATAGACTTGAAATATTAACAGAGGTGGAATAAATAAATTCTGAAACAAACAATAGTTCTACCATGTAAAATTTAATGGATTGAGGAGCCAATAGAGAACGCTGTAGTATTTAAGGTCAAAATAAGATAATAAAGGTATTTCCCTTGAACTGAAATCACCCACGTTTAATCCTCAGCACTGCTCAGAGTCAGGACCATTAAATCAAATGGGACTATGTCAAAGGCACAGGGAAGAGAGAAGAATTTTGCATCAAAATCTGAGAGTTGAATCATCTTGTACTTGATTCAGCAATGGCTGTGATGTTTACAACTCAAATGAGCTGAGATTCAGCCTTCATTATAGATATTGCCAGAGTCTGCTAATCTGGGTTAAAAGTTATTTGTCAGCTATTTATCTCAATGAAGTTCACAAAGTCTTCACTATCCCTTTCTCAGGCTTCCTCCCCACAACACCTTGAAACAAGCCCAAGTCAAAGGTTAATTGGATGTCCTGACTACTTTGGGTGGGGCTGGGGGGAATGGGGGCAAAGCCACTTAAGAGAGACAAAGATACTCATCCAGAACTAGGAGGCACCTGGTCTAGGAAGGAACCGCTGGGCCTTCAAGTCCATTTGCTTATAATTTATCTGGGGAGATAAGATGAAATGCAGAATAATTAGTGTTATGGAAAGTGCCTGATACCTAAATGGTCTTTAATTAATGCTTGTTTAATGAATTCAAAAATAAATGACTGAGTGAATGAATGAATGAAAGCACTAATAAGGCAATATATAATAAATGCCAAAATGTCCGAGGTTTAGGCCACCCCAGGGGACCTGATAGAACAAGGAGGGAGCTATTGAAATGGTGGAACTGGGTTAAGCTTTTATGAACAGGCTTAAAATTTGTATTTAATATACTAAATATAAACATGAATTATCTATCTGTACGTATACATAATATATACATGTATATATGTATACATGCACATATGTATGTATGTATACATGCACGTATGTATGCATACTTCAGATAGATAATTCATGTTTATATTTAGTATATTAACTTTTTATCAGGCTGTAACAAATGTATCCCAAGTGGTGATATTTACAAAGAATTTATTTACCAAGGTAAAAAAAAAAAAAAACTTGAACTATGATGTAGTAATAATCTTTATATAGTTAATGGTTCATTCTGGATAAACACCCTCAAAATTAACAGTTACGCTTCTGATATTTTCATCAACTGCCAAAAATAAATGATAATATTTATTTTCCATTGTCACTGAGGCACTGACAGAACTAATATTATTTTAAAGTATCTGCTGATTACAAAATGCAAAACAATGATAATAACTCTTCATATGACCCTTCACAAATTCATTAAACTCTCTGAAGAAGTTTCTCTAGTAGAAAAACCAACACTACTTCAATTATCTTTCAAGAGATCTTCGCTATTTGCAATTCTCTTACTGCAGTGCTCCTATTACATACTTTTGCTACAACCAGTGTACTAAAAACTGTTAAAGCCTAATTGTTATAATTTTCTAGCTTGTAGAATTTGCTGATGGTTTTTTGCTGTTGGCAAGTTTGATGATTCTAATACTGATAAATGTTTGTTTTCCTCCTCCACTCCCATCACCATTTACCTGAGTGCATATTTTAAATACCAGTGGGGCTTCAGAATATATGTTAAGCATCTGGGTAAAGATAAAAAACAATATGCAAGGCAAATGCACTTATCAACCTGATCTCTTGACCTAAGATTTTGATAATGTTTGCTGAGAACTTTGGGCATAGAAATTGGCTTTTGGATTTCAACTGACTTCAAAAATCTAATTGTTATATTTCTTTTGGTTTGGGAAAACAGCATTTTTAAAATGTTTAGGATAAATATGGAAAAATGATACATGTAGATCCTGCTAACATGAAAATAATTCATTGAACAACAAAATTAGTAAAAATTAGCTAAAAAGGTTCTAGCCATTAACAATCAGTGAAGTAGCAAAAGCTGAAGTTTTGCTGAATAGGACAAGCCAGGGGCTATGAATTCTCATCAGGTTTTTGGGATTATAGAATAAGATCTTTGCTCATTTGATACCTTAAGCTTTGCTAAGCACTATATTTTACCTTAATTCTGGATATTGTAAAGAGTGATATTAAGTAACTGTGTTCTAGAGGAAAAGAAATATATACCGTGCCCCTTTAGTAAAACTGTTTTTAAATTCTAATAGAATTTCAAGGTTATTATCTATTTCAGATCAACAGTGGGGGTCAGAGTTCACAGCAGCCAGAATTTACAAACCTCCAATGGGTTTTGATTGACAGCAATCAGCATCTCTTCAGCATCACTGAGGGAACAAAGTACAGGTCAAGACAGCAGGCGATTTCATCTGTCATTTTTAATTATCTAAATGATATTCACAGACAAAACCTTTCCCATCCATCAGGGCATCACATTACCATAGACAATGTTTGTTTAAAGAAGAGGCCATAAAATCAAACAATTATGAATGCAGACAAGCCTTGCTATTGACTGCATAAATAATCAAGCGAGAGTTCCAAAACTCTCTGCTAATGAATTGGTAGATGGCTGGCAGGAAGTGGCAAGTAATAACATAGACAACAGTCTAATGTCCTTATTGACTTTTACTAAAGCTTGACTATAGTCGCAAAGATTCAAAAATGACGTCAAGTGAGGTTTCCATAGGAGCAATATTGATAGCAGTACACAGCTAAAATACAAGTAGTTAACTCTTGACCTTATGGTAGGACCAGAGATCCCCTGAGAGCACTGAAATGCTAGCAGTATCATATATCATGAACTGAGCCAACAGCCGCGGGGTCCCTGACAGCATTACCACACAAGCAAGGGGCCCTTCTTTTGCCATTTATAACACAGTAATCTCTAATAATTCAGCTGCGACCCTGGAAATTAACTCTATTTCAGTTTGTTACATGAGTAATTAAAGTTTCCTCTCCCCCGACCTTTTTTGGGAACAGTGAAGGAAGAGTATATGCCTAAAATACAGGTAACTGGTGGCAGCCAGCTGAAGTGGAAAAACCTGGAAGCAGGAGGCTCCGGACCTAAGAAATGGAGCAAGCGCTCCAAGGAAACATGCATGAAGTAGTGCATAGTTGTGAGTAATGACTCTCCTTGTCTAATGTACACCATCCATAAAAATGCGAATCAGTGGCACCTGTTTTTGTAGTACATCCTTATTCCTTTAACTGTGTTCATAAGGAATTCCACCCACCTTATAAAAAACTATCAGCAAATACCGTGACCACAGCTTAACAAATATCATTTCAATGGCTTAACAATGCTTCCCAAATTAAGTAAATCTCTTGATACAAGCACACTTTATTATCCTGCTAATTAGCCATTAGTGTCCCACACCTCACTTCCCTCAACAGGTACAAAATGTTGTCACATCATTTAGTAGAAAAGAATTTAGAAAATAAACATATTTAGTTTGAACAAATATTTGAAAAATATGTTCTAGAGAGAGAAAAATTTCTCAGCAATATCACAAAAGAGGGTCATGGGGGTAAATTTTATATCTATGGGAAGAGCTCACCCCAGCAAACATTATTTCCTATAGTTGCTCAGCAGATCACAGTCCACAGCCATGGCCATGAGAGGATCACCTCTGCTGTTAACCAAGTTCACATTTTATGAATGGGAAGACATGGGATAGCAGAGGAAGAAAAAACACTGGAGGAAAAGAGGGAGAGGACAGGAAGGAAAAATACTGTGTAGAGGGCAAAATTCAACTGGAGTAAGGGTAACACGAGCGGTGATGTGTAAAATCTGTATTTGTTCTGATAGACACTACTCAAACAGCACACCATAACACCATTTCATCTGTTAGCTTTCAGGGGATTTCCAGACTTCTTTTGGAAATATGGAAATAGTCATAACTGAACACAAAAGAATGTTGCACTAGTTTCAAAAAAGCATAATATTAATTCAAGTCTTATGTTGATAAATTCCTACTTGAACTCCGAGCGTCAGTACTTTTCTTCTTAAGCTACTACTGCATTATTTTGATTACATTAAAATTTATATGTCAATTTTAGAAAAGCATAGTCACTGGCATCCGACAGACCTAGGTACAGATCCTGTATTCATCATTTACTAGCTAGGTGACCTTAAGACTTTTTTCTATTATCTATAAAGTAGGAATACTAATAGCTATTTCATTGGGAGGTTGTGAATGTAAAGAAATCAGTTGTAAAGCATGTGATAAATGCTCAATAAATATTAATTCTTTCCTTTCCTTCTGGCTTATATTTGTTTAATAAATACATGTTACAATCCAGGGGTAATTTTAAGGGCAGCAAAAATAAACTACATTTTATGTCTATAAAAAGTAGAATATGTGACAAGAGGGATGATGCCCACATGTCCTTTAACTACTGAGATAATCCTTCTGTTTTATTAGTCAAACTAACTTTTACAATATATGACTTCATAGAAATTTTAGTCATTTTAACCCATTTTCTTTAAACTAAAAATGTCAACTATAATCTGAAAATCCAGCTCCAGAAATGTTTCTGTTGCTGATTTATTAGGAAATATATTTATTCAGTAAGGGGATTATCTTCATCAATACCATTCTCTTACTCATTTGCAATTCGATTAGTCATTTTTAAATCATCGTATGTTAGAAATTAAGTATATCTGGGAGTTAGATCTAAGACCTTTTACTGTCTGTCATCAATATACCCAAGGGTGAGCATTTCTCTGAAGTTCTGGAAACGCCAAGAAGAATAACATGGTGTCCAGTAGGATTAACTACAAGGTTATTACCATAGGCCTCACTTTGTGCGTTTTCTATTTCTGATCATAAAAACTTCAACACAATACCTTCTCATCCCTGAAAAAAACATTGTTCACACACACTCTCTCTTTCACCACTCCATTTCTTTCTCCCTCTCTACCTCTCTTTCTCTCTTCCTCTTCATCAAAAATTAAAGAGGTTTTTGAGATAGGCTGAGCCTGAATGAAATACAAAATCAGTAACATTGGTAGTGAATTAAGATATGGGCCAAGCTGGGCGCAGTGGCTCACGCCTGTAATCCCAGCACTTTGGGAGGCCAAGACTGGCAGATCACCTGAGGTAGGGAGTTCAAGATCAGCCTGACCAACATAGAGAAACCCCATCTCTACTAAAAATACAAAATTAGCTGGGTGTGGTGGCGCATGCCTGTAATCCCAGCTACTCGGGAGGCTGAGGCAGGAGAATTGCTTAAACCTGTGAGGCAGAGGTTGTGGTAAGCCGAGATCATGCCATTGCACTCCAGCCTGGGCAACAAGAGTGAAACGCTTTTTCAAAAAAAAAAAAAAAAAGATATGGGCCAAAGAATGAGGATTTCTGTTTAAATGTCTATTCTTGTCTCTTAATATTTGATTATTTGTTTTTGTTTTACACTATTTCAGATTTCTGTGCCTTGGCATTCCCCTTATTGTTACCTTGATGGACATCAGTAGTTCAAAGGGATACATAATACAAATAGTTAGGATACCTAAAGGACAAAATCTGCAATGTTCCAAGGTACACATTTGTAAAAGAAAGTACAGGACACAGCATGCCTTATTAATTTTTTTTTCAAAAAACAGAACTGAAGTTTCTAAATTTTAAAACATGGGCAGGATACACCTATTTTAATTTTGAGACTGTTCAGGAATGAAACATGGTAATAAAATAAAAAATACACAAGTATCTCTTTTCTTAATATAACTATAGATTCTAGACCCTAAAAGTGCAATGTAACACACAAGTACAGATGCATACTTTTCCCCACATTTTAAAGATGGGAACTTAAGAGCATCCACAAAATCCTAGGTATATTCCAGGCAAAGATTAAAGGAAGGAAAATGCATTTAGAGGGGAAACATCCATCGTCCATATACTTGGTGCAGTACACTCTACAAATTGGCTATTAGACCTGCCCTCATCTCTCGCTACAGAAGCAGCCACAGCTGGATCAGATCTATAATGTAATAGGGGGATGAGGTGTCTTTGGATAAGGGCCAGCATCTTAATTCCTGCTGAAAGAAATATTGCTGATAGAAATATTGACTGCTAAATTATTCTGAAGCAAGAACACGTTCTTCTTTTCTCTATCACTGTAGGCCCTGATATAGTAAGCCATCATCTTCTACCTTTCTCTCAGACTGCTGTTTTTGGCAGGGAGGCAGCACTCTTTCTCTCCTATTACTACCAAGAAACTTGTTTTCACCACTGTCTTTATGACAAAAGACAAGGAGACCTAGGTTCCAAAAGTTCTGAAAAAAAGTATTCTCTTTTCTGCTATAAAATACAATCATATCAAATGAAAAATACTCACAAATATAACCATTTTCCCCTTTCTTACAAAGCTATTGTATTCTTAAAGAATGAATCTCTTTCCAGTATCCTTAGCACAATCCTTCCCATCTCTAATTTCCTCACATACAGATTCTGTGAATACTTCTGTATTTCTCTTTTTTTAACACGAATCATTCTAGATGACATCTGAAGAATAAAATTCTTTCCATGGAACAACATTCGGCTGACAGATGACCATATGACACCCTTCAAACAGTACAATATGTCACTATCAGAATGCGACTGCTGGGGAGTGTATATTCAAGGTAATATTTAATGTTCAAGTCAAAACATAATGGAATTTTACCAGCACTTAATATGAACACACATAAAGAGAGGAATAACATTCCTCATTCAAAAATAATTTGTGTTTGATTTGTAAAAATCTGAAAATTTGTTGTTTTATAAAAGAAAGCTAATCACATTTTAGCTATAAAATTAAAAAACAAATTTTAAGATAATTTTCTCCAGATGAAAAATAATAAAGATGAATTTATCCTCTGTTTCATCTTAATGGTGTA
Source organism: Pan paniscus (assembly GCF_029289425.2). Classification (NCBI taxonomy): domain Eukaryota; kingdom Metazoa; phylum Chordata; class Mammalia; order Primates; family Hominidae; genus Pan; species Pan paniscus. Next base: position 34,708,770 of record NC_073264.2, on the reverse strand, counting down.
CTAAAAATTTATTCAATAAAATTAAGATTGTGGCTTCAACCTCAAGCAACAGCCCCCGCTAAACTCACTCAAGCCCTTTAATATATGAGAGCTGCATTAGTGTCACTTTGTAAATGACTATACTGAAGGAAAGGATAAAACCTAAGTGTCTAGTTCTACCACTTAGGAGGTTGAACATAATATTTAATATAGAGTTCTGTTTCTAATAACATAAATATTTTGAGGGTGATTAGGAAGACTAGTGAATTATCCTGATTGTGTTCTCACAGCAATTTATGTTTTCCCCATGGTAAAGCTGGTTTCAAACAGATCTTAAAAGAAATGACTTTGTCATTATTAAAAATACCTTAAAGGAAACATATATAATTTCCAAAACAAAGCACTCGCGATGATGAAAACTTCCTGACATAATTGTTCCAAATGGCTAACATTTGTATAGTTCAAATGATTTAATAATGATCGTTTACTTGTTTTGAAGTACTATTGTTATTTACCTCCTTAGAAAGTCTTGCCAAGAGTGTGTGATATATCTCACAGAATGCCAAGATACCAATCTTTTTGGAATACTCACACAGTGCCTTCTGCAGGAACAGTGCCTTTTATTGCCTCTGTAAAGCTTGAGAGTCTATAGCATACCTAGAGGTAGTGCACGCCATAAAGGTGAGAAGGGAACAACGTGTTAATAGCGATAATGATGAAAATAGCAGTGAAGGTATCAAGTATGAAGCCCTTACTATTTGCCAGGCACAATCCACAGGGCTTTACATGGATTATATTACTTAATTCACATGTCACTCCTATGAAATAGGCACAATGGAAAGTCTCTTAACCACTGCCATGAAGCAGTATCGGGAACAGATTGCTAGGTTCATATTCAGGTTCTATCATTTCCTATCTCTATAAATTTGAATAAGTTCCTTAGCTTTTCTAAGTTTTAGTTTCCCAATCTGGAAAGAAGAATATAATACATTTTGTTTTTGTTTTCTGAAACATGTCTCAGCTCCTTCTCCATTGCAATCTCACTAGAACCCCCAGCTCGAGCCTCAAGTTATAACTTAATATAACTTAATATGACCTTTCCCCATGACTATCACAACCACTACCTGGTTCTTCCTCTTGCCTTCAGAGTCTATTTCCCCCCACCAACCCCATTCACCTGCCACAGAAATCCCAATCATATTTCCAAATTAACTTTTTTTTTCACGAGTACCTATTTCCCTGGGGGTAAAGCCCAAATCCTAAGCATTGGCATTTGACCTCAACAAGACTGACATTCTCTCTATACTCACCTCCTGCCCATCATGCTGAAATCACTCTGGGAATATCTGCACCCCCTCTATTTCTTTGTGTTTCTTGAAGGCAGGGGATGTTTTACTTGTTAATAGCTCCATGCTGGCACAGAATAAGCACTCAAAAATACTTTTTGAATTAGAATGAATATCATGCCAATGCCAACTTTTCTACAGCTCCTTCACCGCATTCACACAGGGCCACTTCCTATACCCTTGCAAAGCCCTGTACATTGATCATGCCATTCACTTCTCCTGGGGTGTGTCTATCCATCTTTACTTGGTAAAACCACATTCACCAGTGAAGGTCCTACTCAAGGTCACACCCCTATGGCACCTCCTCTCATTCTACAAGGTAGAATTCAAGCCTTCTCCTTAGAGGCTTCCTTCACTCTTTGACTCTACCATGACTAGTTTAGCTTCTAGCAGATATTATCACATTTATTTATTTCTATATCTGCTTCCTTAGCCTGACTGAAGAAATCTACAAGAACAAAGACTGTGACTTTTTCTTGGTATTTTGCAGCATCTAACTGTAGGGTCCAGGACGCAGTAAATAATTACAAAAATCAATATTTGATGAATTAGTATTCAATTTAGGGCATAATAAACAAACCATTATTTCACTGAGAGGCCCTTGTGATATGAGACCCGCCACCACTCCAATCTTTTATTCCGGGGACTGGAAGGCCTTACCCTGGCATTGCCCGTTTTCCACAGCTCTGTCCTTCTCCTGCCCTCTCTGTGGGACTTAGGGATAAGTGCAGGCAGCCCCCTACCTGTTAAATTTCTACATCTGGATGTGTGAGGTGAATAAGGACAGGAACCTGCTTTGATGGCCTCCCAAAGTGCATGTAATATCCTGGGAAAATCTTCCATCAAAGTAACAGAAGTAACGGGTATTTAGGCCAAAAAAATGGGTAACTGAATACTGTGGCTGAACAGCAGCATAAAGGTTCTCCCTGGCTAAGCTCCGGGCTTCTGAGTTTTGCCAGCATTGGGGGATGGAGTTGGAGGACAGGAATTTTTCTTCACTAGGGCCCAGTGCCACCCCAACATCTGACCTCGAATACCCGAGCTGCCTCTGTGGAAGTGTGGCCAGCCATTCCCCTGAGGGACTGACAACACTGAGGTAGCTTAAAATGATTATTACTCATCTGACATTGAACAGACTAAACTCAGGGTGCAAAAGGAATATAAATGTGTAAAAATTTGGGTGGTATCAAAGTCAAAATTATGAAGGCCCCTGTCCTAACTTGAGAGGTAGGTGACTTAAAGTCCTGGTGCCATGTGGGTTCCTTCATTTCCATGTAAATGCCTCAACATTAGGATCAAGGGGCTGACTAAATCAACTCTGACTTCCTCCCTCAGATCAAGAGGAATACCACAGCCTTGGCCACATCCCAAACTGACAGAAACCATTTAAGAATGACCTAGAAATGTCATTAATGCTAAGAGCCTATACTTTCGATGCTAGATTATCTAGTTGCAAAAGAGAAATTGGAATACATAGTTATGAACAGCATGAAGACGCCCACCTGATTCTCATTAACGTCAATCACTGTTATGCATTATCTTGCAAAATCTGTGAACTTCCGTAACAATGTTTAAAGCTTTGTAAATGTTTTTATAATTTAATAGAAATCTATTATAATGATAAAATTCAAGAAATACAGCAACTTTTGGAAACTTCTGAGCCTCCAAAACTGTTGATAAATGGGTTCCCAATACTGAGAAAAATAAAAAAAGAACAAACATCACGAATCTTTCTTTTCTCCTCTACCTAACTTGTTATCCATTAGGAACTGATGATTTCAATAAAGATAGAAGGCTACATTAAAAAAAAAGATTGAAATTGAAAGTGGATACATAAATTGGACCGCAGTACATACATCTGCCCATTGGTCATTGCTGTTTCAGATACTTGCTGGAGATAAGAACAAGAGATAAATCCACTCACTCTCTTTAAGAAGGATTCTGGGGAATGAAAGACATGAAATGGTGAATTGTTTGTGCTGAATCATTCTCCTTGACATTGGGGCCATTTTGATGAGATAAAAAAGTACTCACTGAAAGGCAAATACTCATAGTTCATAGACTTGTGTCTCTGTCCCTTTTTTCATGTAAAAGGGTAGAAAACAGTTTATTGTCCCTATTAAATTTGTTAGCCAAATCTCCATGATAGAATAAGTACATCAAGAGTATACTGCACTGATTTAAATCACCATCCAAAATTATTTGGTCCTAACTTTCCCTGAGCACTACTACATTGGTCAAAAAAAAAAAAAAAAATCTCAATTACAGATGTGTTCAAGTGCACACACACTTATCTGTACGTATACATTCCTCATCACTACAACTTCCTTCCTACAATCAACTTTCAGAAATAAGTCAATGTGTATACTCAAAACCTTTCACTCATAGTACCCGGATTGGTCTTTTGAAAATTAGCTTTCATAAGGCCAGCATCAGTGATTTTGACAGCTGTCTTAGCAGAAAGACCCAGACATCTAGCTGTGCCTCTGTCTCTTCATGCCATGGTAGCTGTGTCAATTTGGACGCTGACTAGTGACATAACCCGAGCAGATGCAGGACCCATATGTGCAACTCCAGAGAAGATTTCCAAAGCACTGGCATCTGGATGTCAGCTTTTCTTTCCTGGCCCTACAGCTGAATGTTCTGCTAGACCTGATTGTTTCTCTGCTGGGGATCAGTCTGGTGCCACCCTGATGTGCTCACTGGCACTGCCTAGACTTCAGTGTGTTTGAAAAGAGTGAGATACATAATTACCTTACATTGCAGCACTCCAGGAACTTACCTGTTTTGTCAGTTTTAGATACTGAAGTCTACCAAGGGAAACAAAAACTACTGGTGCTGTTTCTCTAATTCTTAATTATTAAAGTTTTGTTTGTTTGTTTTAACTCCATTGAATAGAAACACAGGGTGCAGGGTCTAAAACAGCTATGAGCAACCTTGCATTTATATACACTAAGTTTCCAACAGGGAAAATTAGCATGAAAAGAAAATGCATCGTGGCAGATAATTTGTGTCTATTTTTCTGATTCTGTGGCAGTTTCTCCACAGCACAAGAACAGCCGTGTGAACAAAGGCACCTACCCCCTAAAAAGGCAAAGAAGGGTGGTCATCTCCACATCACCTCTCTTCACTTGCTCCTTTTCAAATAAGCCATGGGATGAACTTTTCCTTCCAACTGGGAGCCGCAAAATGAAACGAGAAAAAGAGACACTTGGCAAATGTGAACCATCATAGATTAAAAATGCTAAAGCCTTGCTCAAGGGAAAAGGATAGCTTGGTAATAAATTCACAATGACGTGTCCTCCTGCTCACCTGCGCCAGCTTTCCTAAAGTGAAAACCTTCTTCCTCCCAAGACCAACCTACCCTTACCAAGAGATGAGCAGCCTTCTCCATCTCAATCCCCAACGTGTGGCCCGGGCTTCCCTGGTAAAGAACTGGGAGAAAATGAAGTTTGTTTGACTGATACAAACTTCATCAACTAGATTCCTGGGTGGTAGATGTCACTGTGATACATAAACTGATATTTCTGAGAACATAAAATAGATAAAAGATTTAAATAAAAATAGTAAAATGGGATTTTAAAATTTGTTTGGTTTTTGAGACAGAGTTCTGCTCTTGTTGCCCAGGCTGGAGTGGGATAGAGCGATCTCGGCTCACTGCAACCTCCACCTCCCCGGGTTCAAGTGATTCTCCTGCCTCAGGCTCCCAAGTAGTTGGGATTACAGGCATGTGCCAACATGCCCAGCTAATTTTGTACTTTTAGTAGAGATGGGGTTTCACCATGTTGGCCAGGCTGATCTTGAACTCCTGACTTCAGGTGATCCACCCACTTCGGCCTCCCAAAGTGCTAGGAGTACATGCTAGGTGTGAGCCACTGCACCTGGCCTTCAATGGTATTTGTTTTTTTTTTTTAAAAAAACACAGAAACATTAAAAACACACACACACACAGAAACATTAAAATAATACTGTGTGAATACTTTAAAATGATTTAATCTTAAAATAAACTAAAATCTCAAAATCCGTCCATTTTATAGAAACTGAATTAAAATACAGAATTTAAATACAAAATCTCAGGGTTTTATTTCTTTTATATCCTAAGGTTGTTGCCTTCATTTTAAAATAAAACGGACCCTCCTTTATTAGCTATTAAATATTGCTTAAAATGAAGCTGATTGCTTCATTTTAACTTCAGCAAGACATCATTTCTAATTGGTGTTTTAAACTTTTTAATTTATAAAACATGACAAATTTCAATCATTGCTACTTTAAACACATAAATGGAAAACAACAAAGCCAAACACAGCCATGTACTCCTTCAGGAATATCATGCGGATTTCAAAGTTTTTTATTTTTATATTTTTTATACTCTAGAGAACAGCTGGCATGTATATTATTTCTAATATTGCCTCCTGGCAGAATAATTCATGCAAATATAGCGGCAGATTATAACATGCTCGAGATTTTAGAGGACTGAGGTTTTCCAGTTCTGGAAAACACAAAGATGAAAACTACTCCTGGGATTTTTTAGGAAGACATTCACTAGAATTGTTAGAAGGCTGACCAGACTTCCGGAAGCTGGAAAATCTCTATTCTTTTGTTTAATATTCCTCCTAAGTGCATTCATGCAAAGCCTTTAAAAGGAATTGTCCTCTCTTTCAAAGGGGTTTGACTTGGGCACAGTTAATCATCACTGTGATAAAGCAATTAAAGGTATTCATAATTAGGACCAAACCAAATGTAAGTAATCAGAAAATTAAGGGGCAAATGACATTATAATGGGACTGTGTTTTCTTTAATGACCTCTTGGCTGAGAAGGACATTCTCGAATTGGTGCATGGCGACTTAGGTGCATAATGCATTAACCCTACTAGGAGCCCAGCATGTAAATGTCTTCTTCAAGTGATAAGAATGCACCCTGAAGTCAGTTACTATCACTGACTTTTTAATAATGCTGCCCAAAACAAAAGGGACAATTAACAATCAATCAGTTGGAAGTTATATGCATTATCTGCACAAATTTAAGTCAATTCTACAAAGGCACTGAGCACCTACTAAGACCACCAAACTGTGGAAGACACGAAGATGAACAAGACATGACAGCCATCTTCAAGTTGCTTACAATCTAACAGGAAAACTAAGACATACATGAAACCATTTTGAAATTTTTTCACAAAAAACCACACATGGGTGCATGCATGTATATCTACAAGGTGAATTTTTTTTTTTTTTTTTTTTTTTAAGACAGGGTCTTTTGCTCTGTCACACAGGCTGGAGTACAGTGGCACAAACACGGCTCACTACAGCCTCAACTTCCTCAGCTCCAGCAATCTTCCTGCCTCAGCCTCCAAAGTAGCTAGTACTACAGGCACACACTATCATACCTGGCTCATTTTATTTTTGTAGAGATGAGGTATTGCCAGGTTGCCCAGGCTGATTTGAAACTACTGGGCTCAAGCAATCCTCCCACCTGTCTCCCAAAATTCTGAGATTACAGGTGTGATCTACCATGCCTAGCTGGAATTTTTAAAAATATAAGTGACAGGATAATGTGAAAATGATATTCCGTTTGCTAAATTTTACTTAATTGTAAATGCAATTATTGGAATTTTAGGTCCTGTCTCTACACCTGCACCTTTTATCCCAGGTAAGGATACAACATTTCATTAATACAGTTCTTGAGGGAAGGAACAATATCTACATATTCCCCAAAGCTGCATTTGATGAGCCTTATATATAACAAGCTATAAATGCTTGTTTACTGTCAATAAACAGGGTCTGTATTTTTCCTGCCCTAGCTAAACTGGTCTGCATTTCAGAGGAGGCTGGTTATATATACTTTCTAAAATGAATAATCTCATAAATGCCAAAATAATGTGTAGCAATCTCAGTGAAAAAAACTTGTCCCCCCAGCCCTACCTATCAATTACAATAATCCAGAAGGATCTCCAAAGATCATGGAAACCCAATCTAATAATTTAGGTATCGATTGAAATAATATAATCTCTCTTTGGATTAATGTTGTGAGTTAAAGGTCTCAAGGTTAACGTGAGGTGTCAGTAAGAAAATAAAACCTGGATTTTTTTTTCAATGCAATGAATTGTAAGCAGTTATTTTTCAACAGGAGAAAATGCAGCATGTAGAAGTGAGTACCCTCCCCCACCTCTGTTTTCATGTTAGGCATGACATTCTTTGGGGGGAAAATGACTTTGTGCTTTCTAAAGCTTCTTAAGTTTCTCTGAAAATCAGGCTAACTGCCCCCCTCCCAAACATAGCTGCATGAGATTCTATTAAATGCAGTTTTGTTGATGTGGCCCCAAATGATTTTCCCCTCTTTCAGTCTCTGCAGGCTGCCCCAAGTCTCCATGTCTGTTAATGACCTATTGCTTCTGTCTGATTCAATACAGCCCACTGGCTATGGAAATGGCAAGTCTCAGCAGGAGACAACAAAATGGTCAGCAAACAGGGCTGAGCCATGTCATTTTCCTCAAATACTTTCCCAGGAATGAAATGACAAGCTTTAAAATGTTGTCTTCTGCTCAGGGCAAATATTTCTTTATTAAACAAAAGTGCATGTCCTCTTGTTTCCATTCAAACCACAGCTTAAAGTATGTCACTTGAAAAACTTCCATTGTAAAATAATTTAATACCTAATATTTCCCTTATAATTCTTTTCTCTGTCACTCTCTCACTTCCACCTCAGGGTTCAAATCCCAGCTGTGCTAGCTAGTTACTAATAGCCGTGGGACCTTAAGCAAATCCCTTTACTACTTTTTCCCCCACCAAAAACAACCTAACTATATGTAGTCTCCAGGTAAAGCCAGGTTAAATGATAGCAATTAGTTACCAATCAGTCATATAAATTCCCCAAACTGATTAGTAACCTTCCAATATTGAAAATAGTTTGATCCACAGCAATCCAATTCCTAGTTAAAAACTAATACAGCTTAGCTGTGAATCCAGTGAAACTAATCATTGAGCAGAGATAATAGGTACCAACTGAAAGTACCAGGCCTGGGTACTTTATATTTAGAAAGACGTAACAATATCTTCCGGAAGATTAAATGCTGTCTAAATGCTGGATTGGGCTTTTACATTCAGTCCACCTAAATGTGATCTCAAGAGAGGATACAGTTGATCTTACTATGCATTATTAAATAGTTACTGAGTTTTATCTCCTATGTGACTACAATTCTAAAAGTATAATTTAAAATGTCATTGAACTATCCTTATGGATTAAAGATGCAATTAAAATAGTCATTGATATTATCATTTGCCTTTGTATTTATGTAGAACTTGCAGACTTCCCACTTACAAAAAAAAAAAAGAATTTTCTGTTTCTTTAGGTCAATTCTACCCTTGGTCTAATCTCTATACCAGATGAAATTTACTAAAACATTGTATCAACCTAAAATGAAGTAAAAGAGTAGATTACTTCAGAGGGCATTTTTCTGGTGGCCTAAAGGGTCACCTGCATTTTTTATATCTTTAGAATTGAGGGAAAGAGCTGCTCTGACCTGACAATTCCTGTAGCAGTTACCTAGCCTCATGGGAATTCAACGAGGCTCCTCTGCGAGGGCAGTCCAATCATTAGTTACACATTTTATTCATCCAGAACAACAAATTTTATAATAATTTCACTAATTCTCCCAAATGTTTATTTTTCCCAAATACACAATAAACATAAAGCAAAATGGCATGACATTTTCTTTTCTTAGACACGGTTCTACTGCACTGTCACAAAATAACACTGTCCCGTGGATTACTTACCTGGCAATCATAAATCATCAGATCCCAAACTGGCAAATGTCTGAGAAGTGATATTCACAAGGAATTAAAAAACAGCTATTAAAAAACAGCTGGAGACTAGGTGACTAGGGCATCTGACCCAGCTCCTGGGTCTGCCCACAGGTGCATGGCTACAGTTCAGAAAGGATAGAAGATAGTAGCGAGTCCTATACCCTGCACCCCTCCTCCCCCAAGCAGGATCCCTACAGTGCCTTTCTTGTTGCTTGGTGCTCACAGGTCTTGGTTTTCTGTGTTCTTTAATGAATATAGTATTACCCAGGCCAGGCTCAGAAGAAGAAAACCATTCATAAACATGTATCAGCCATGAAGTACACTGGAAGTTACCTCTTAAAATCAGCTGTTCCTTCCACAACTGTTTTCAAGAGACAAGAGTCAGAATTTTATTTTGGTTGATCTACAAAAAGTCAGATACCTAATTTTTATTTTCTTCTCTTTGCTTATCTGTATTTTTTTTATTTTCAACATTTTCTTTTTTCCCCCACTTTGTGCAGTTTAAAGAGGTATTTACACACACACACACACACACACGCACACACACACGAGGGATAACTACTTAAGATTCTTCTGTAATAATCTTTGTCTTTAAAAAGCTAGTGAAGTAGAATACAGATGTGACATTATAGTATAATTGTTGAATTATGTGTTCAATTTGGCTCTTATTGTATTTAGAGATCTTTTCTCAAAATAATTTTGATTTGATTCTTCTAAGCCACTTTCCTCACGTGTGTTCCACAGACTACTACTAGTCCAGGATGCTCAGCTCATTGGTGTCTGCAATCAACTTAGTTTGAGAAACAATGCACATTATCACCCACCCATCCATTCACAATCTTTCCTCAAGCCTAAAATGAGTCTAAAAGGCTTGCAAAGTTCTAGAGACTGAGATGGGAGAGGAACACTGGCCATACTGACTGAGTTTTGGGTCCAAGATAAATGATAGTCAGCTGGTGTCACCCTATTCCATGTCATTCCTAGCTGATGCTGGTAACAGAAATGTGATGTCTGCTACCACCAAGGGCTACTCTAAAGCCAAGAAGAACACAGTAATCTGGCAAAGATTTGCAGATATTTACACACATTACCAGAGAGGTACAAAAACCTACACAATAAGAAAGTTATTACTATTACTATTTGACACATAACCTTATGACTGTCTGTCAACTTTGAAAATTGATACAGGTTGAATATCCCTTATCCATAAAGCTTGGTAAAATAGCAACTCAGGAAAAAGGCTTGGAACCAGAAGTGTTTTGAAGTTTTACCAAAAAACTTGGTAAAATAGCAACTTGAAGGAAAAAAAAAAAGCTTGAGACCAGAAGTGAGAGGAGTATTTGCATATACATAATTATATATTTTGGTGATGAGACCCAAGTCTAAACATAAAATTCATTTATATTTCACATATACCTTATACTTACAACCTGAGGATAATCTTCTACAGTTTTTAATAATTGTGTGCACAAAAAGTTTTAACTTTATTTTGACTGTGTCCCATTACATGAGGTCACGTGTGGAATTTTCCACTCGCGGTCATGTCAGTGCTCAAAAAGTTTCATCTTTGAAGCATTTCGGATTTTGGATTTTCAGATTAGAGGTGCTCAACATGTGGTATAACTGTCTTTCTGTTCCACATTAATCTCCAAATAATTTGGCCATTCTTAGCGCCTGAGAAAGAATTACAGATATGTTCCCATACCTTGCAAACAATCTTTATGTCAGCATGCCCCAAACAAATTCTGCCTGATCATAATGAAATCACTGGGTTTTTTTCCTCCCCCATTTGTGACTATGCTAAGAGAATGCATGAGTCATTGCAAAGTGAAGACCCTCCAACTATTCCCACAGGGACTTCCACATAAACACCAAATTTATTTTTTATTTATTTTTTTTTGAGGTGGAGTCTTGCTCTGTCTCCCAGACTGGAGTGCACTGGCACGCTCTTGGCTCACTGCAGTCTCTACCTCCTGGGTTCAAGCGATTCTCCTACCTCAGCCTCCCAAGTGGCTGGGATTACAAGCACATGCCACCATAGCCAGCTAATTTTTGTATTTTTAGTAGAGATAGGGTTTCGCCATGTTGGTCAGGCTGGTCTTGAACTCCTGACCTCAGGGAACACCAAACTTAAAAAGGGAATATGTGTGTGGGTATGATTAGTGAAGGAGGTGAACTGTGTGTGTGTGATCACAGGAAGTGACTTGCTCCAGGCTGGGTGATCTGATTCCCTCCTGTTGCTTCTAGGGTTCAGCCTCTGTGACAGCCAACTTTTCTTGAGTGCTCACTGAGCTGTCTGTGTTGTATCTCAGCTAATACTGTGTACGGTGTCTCATCTAAACTAGGCACCTTTGTGTAGTATCTCATCTAATTCTAACACTGTTTGAGGTAAGACTTGCTACTATCTCCATTTGGGGTTGAGAAAACTGAGGCTTAGACAGTTCAAATAAATTGCCAAGTCCATATAACCAAGTGCAGAGATTCAAATCCAGGAATAAGTGATCCAAAAGCCACTAGTCTATGTTACATTGAACTATGTTGGTCTGTTTTCTTATTGCTCTTCTCTACTCATAGTGGGAATGCTGAGAGGCAAAATCATCACTCATTATCCATATCTCAGTGTTTTCTGCAGTCCCTGATGCAAATTAGGCATGGAGTAAATATTTACTGAACTGAAGCTTAGTACTTTCAGATTACTGTTTCACTTTTCTAGAACCTGGCCACTTGAGGTAATTCATTTTGCAACTAGAAAGTCCCCATTTACTATTGCACTAGTTTCAGTCAAGTGGCCAAATACCGTGGCTTTCCTCCAAAATGTTACCTCTAACTGCTTCCTTCCCCTCACTCACACTTCTCTCACTCTTTCTCAGTGAATGATGATATATGTTTATTCTGCAAATCAAAGTTAGCAAGGTAAACAAAAAACCCCAGGGATATGTATCTGCCATATAGAGACATCATTATGAACACCCTTCTGAGAAGTTCTCCCTTCTGACCCTGACATGGAAGGGTGAACTTTTTGGCCTGGCAGATGATGGATTTCGTGCAACGTGCACAAGGAGAAGCATATGTGCATTAAACCGTTTCACCAGCATAATTTATAGCAATGGTCGATGGCTGGTTCTACCTTCTAGCTCTTCTGGATTTCTGATTGGGTGTTTATCCTCATTTTTTTTTCTGAGCAAGTTGAGGAGGTCATGTAGTAAGATAAGGAGAGTAATGGCATGTCACACTTTAGTCCAAAGGAGACTTTGATTCTGGAGTCCCTTTATAAACTCTCTCTTTTTCAGTTTCTTCTAAGTTGCCAATGAAAGTATTATGGCAACTTCTTTGGTTTTTAAGAGAAGGATTTTCATTCTCAAGGTAAAAATACATTGTTATCACCAAATATAAAATTTTTTACTCTGAACTAAACCTGAACTATCAAATGGATACATCAATGTAAGCAATTTATGTCATGTTCAATAAAGAATATTTATCTTGTTTTGAACCTGAGAGAATTTTATTAATAATGTTCCTGAAATAATAAAGTTTCTGATAAGCATCAGGATTTTTCTTAAAAACTTGCACATTATTCTGGACTACCCAACACACAAACAGAAATACTAGCAGATGTTTCTCAAATGTGTTCTACATGTCAAGTTCTGTATCAAGCACTTTCAACTACACTATTTTGTTCAGTCCTCACAATCTGCCAGCCAGGAAAACTTTCACTACTATTTTCTCCATTTTAAAGATGAAAAAACTAAGGCTTAGAGAGGGCAAGAGACCATTGTAGGTGCACACAGTTAATAAATGAACAACTGGGGATATAACTCGTGTTGGCTGGATGCCCAAATCCATGCACATAATGAATCTGTCATATACTCTCCCATATCTGGAGATGTGGATACAAACTAAGCTTCTAACACAGAGCTAAGACAAGGCCCTGGCTCTGAGGTTAACTGTGACCTTGCCAGGTAAGATTTCTTTGTTTATTTTTTTATTTACCAGGTATTTCCTGACAACCTATTGAATGAAGGACTCAAATTTTACACTTTGAATATACTGGCATTAGTACTTGTTCTGGCTCACCTCTGGGGGAAAAAAGCATATACTGAATTTAGTAGAATTTGAGCTTTTCAGAGAAAAGTTTGATGAGCTATTTTTTCAGATTGTGACAAAGAAATAGCCCTAATGTGCCCATCAGTTTTTATATATAATGAGTTAAAGCAGCATTAATTGTTTAAATAAAAGATGTTAAACTTTTTTTTATAACTATATAGTATTTCCTCAAAATCATGAATATGATTTTTATATGGCCTAATAAGTTAATTTTAAATAAGAAATTATACTTTTCTCCTTAGGATTAACATCCAAAGGCAGTACAATATAGGGAAATAATGGTTTACAATCAACCTCTGTTTGATCCAGTGTGTCTGTTTTGAGAATGGAGATTTTCGTAAAACATGCATTCTTGAGATAATTTGAAGACCAGTGAGATAATTCTTGGCAAACCACAATAAGATTCTCCAGTGAAACCAATTCCATAAGTATGAAACATTAATCTCAATAGAAAATAAATGCCAGGGTCAGAGTGATGCTTACATCATTAAAGCCCAGCAACTTAGGTGAGATGCCCATTGCCAGTAGACCCAATTGACTACTCTGATGTTAGTTTGCTAAATTAGATAATGGACATGTCACATCTCTTTTATAAACTCTATTCCCAAACTTATGATTTGTTCATACACATATTTTAGTTTAAACCTAGGCAATCTACTAATAGAAATTGAGTTAATGTTCAACTTTAAAAACATTTTCCTAAATGCCAATGCTGATATCTTATTTGAGGTGAGGACATAGGAGAGGTGAACAACAGACTTAAAATTTCTACTTTTCTTTTTCATTCTTTCTTTTTAAATAAAAAGACTGCAATCCCTACTTTTGATTGTTTTATAGCTCAATTGATAAGGTGTGTTCCTCTTTTTTGTTCAAGAAAATTTAAAAGCAACTAATTTAAATATGCAAAATTATCTTGAGTTGTTCATACGTGAACTTAAAAGCCGTGCAACACAGGAAAATTAAGTAATTATGCCTCCAAGTTATTTACTGCAATTAAGCTCATTTATCATATGCAAATTAGTGCAAACTGGTCTCATTAGTTACTAAATTACTCAATATGAGCTGAACAATGTAGCACTCCAGTTTGTAATGAAAAATCCCTGTAGAGGCAAGCAGTATCAATTAAGCTAATTTGCATATGCAAATATATTCACTAACTTTCTCTCTTTCTATATTTAGTTTTACATTTTCTTACCATTCTGGATCATAGAGACACTACAGGGTCACTCAACTTTCTCCCCTTCCTCTCTCGCAGCTAAAGGAATTAATTCAAAATGCTCCTATTATTTGAAATCACCTTATTTTACGTTAGCACTGATGTCCAGCAGGATACCACTTTAGCAAAAAGAGCCATCAGGAATAAGAAGATGCAACTTCCTAGAGATGATCATATCTACACATGTCAATAAAATAAAGGTGAAATTTTAACTCATCAATAAAGTAGAAAATAGACTTGAAGGTATCACTCTTTCACAGAGGTCTTTTGAAAACACTACCATCAAATGTAAAAGGCATGTTGACTTGGCTAGGCAGCATCTTAATAAATGATCATTTGTATCTTTGTGTTAGCTTTTGAGCTGTTTTAGGTATTTTCACTTTCCTTTGCCCAGATGTTTGAATTGTACTAGTCAATCTTTCATTTTCTTCTGGCATATGAGATTAAAGAAGGTGTCTATCAGCAGATTTGGCATTCTCTACCCCGCCCCCCCACACACACCCCAACATTGTTATAAAGAGCTCCTTTTGCCTATAAATCCAGCATATTTTCCCCAGCAGAATCTTCTACTCGGTCTTCTACAATTGGCTGGGTCTCAGAGACCAGAGATGCTGTAGCTAGCAATACTGAAACAGTAACAAATATATAAATAAGATACTATTTGTTTTGTTTTCTTTATTACATCAACCTGATTTAAAAAAAAAAAAACTTCTGGTAGATAGAGAACCTATATGTTCTCATTTGTCTAAAAACAACTCTGCAGGACCAAAAGACTATATGGAGCAACTAATCATGATTCTAGGATATGCCCTTTACCAGTCTTCAAAGTGTGATTAACAGAAGAAACGTAGAAATTTAAAAGCAAATCTTGACCTGATTTTCTTCTAAATCTGATCCTTAACAGCCTCTGTAAAACACAGGTTCTTCTTTTATTTGAGGCATAATTCTACCCTGTATTCCATGGTTAAAGGTGTTGAGGAAATGAAAAACCACATGAACAAAATCTGACAGCTCACTGAGGTTGATAACATTATCCATCTTATCCACACAAATCTTTGATTACTTTGACTAACAAACAGAAAATCACTACATTTGGGCTCCCTTCTTCTCCATCATTTTTAGAAAATACATACCTTAACAAAACTGTTCTGCTAAGGTTATTACCACAGGACATATTTGTGTCCTGAAGACGAGGGTTATTTTACTAATAAATGATCCTTGCAAAAACAATCATTCCCCCACTTATGTTGAGGAAGACCAGGCAATCATGCAACCATCGTACCTAGCCTTTTCTGATCCACTCCCAGTCAGAGAACCTCAGGGGTCATAATCTTAGAATGTTCTTGGAGGCTCTTACTCAGTCCCCTCAGAGAGTATGCTCATGGAATTCTCTTTCAGGTTTGGGTTTGAATGTTCTAAAAGCAATATAAAAATTCATTTGTGGCCAGAAATAATGTGGGGTCAATGACATAGATACAAGAGGGTTTACCTAATATGGCCAAGCAAAAATTGACACATGGATACAATATTTCCACCATTACTTTAATTTACAGCATTTCTTACAGAACATTCTTTTTATTCTCTCAATACTTAGTTTAAATAATAAATGAATTTCTCTATTAGTTATGTACAAACATGTTGGTACTTACTATACTTATCCAACTCACAAAACTTACTTTTATGATCCAAAATGAGTGATGAATAAAGACTATCTTTCAATTATAAGTACATGATAGTTCTTAGTAATGGCATGTATTTTACAAAGTTAGTAACACACACACACACACACACACACATATAGTTCAATATAATATGCTGACAATGAATACAAACATAAACCTTAACAATTTCCATGTACTAGGTTTAACTTGTTTAACACCTGTGAGGTGAGTAAAGCAGCATTATTACTATGGAGTTTGCAAAAACAATATTGCAACTTTATATAACAATTATGTAAGCATTATTTACAAAATGAAAGAAACAAACCTTTCTGCTGAGGGTAAACAAATAATTAAGGCATTATAACATTCCATTCTTAAATCTGGCACCTAAGGGAAAGTCATTCCAGTAGTTAATTTTATGACTTATGAAGATAGTATTTGCTACCATTTTGTGTTTTGTTAACTTCAATAAGGTAAAATACAAATATCCTATCTGGCCCTTATATTGGAAAAGTAACAATAAATAACACGCATACTTTTTCGTATTAAAGAAGTCATGAAGTGGGAACAATATAATGCCCTAAGAGAACGTTGAAAGCAGGAACCACATTTGTGCTTAATCACATCTACTTTCCAAGAAGGATCCCACATAATGATCTCCTCAAGTTCTCGGATTTTTACTGAGCCTGCCACAAAATGCACAAATCCCAACCTTTACCCCTTGACTCCCCATTCTTCATCTAATTTATAAAAATCAGAGAAAAATTTAGTGAACTATAATGCCTTGATTCAGGCCCACTAGGGCTGGGATTCACAGCCCTGCCATTGCAAGGCTGACATCCCTTGAACCCTCAACTCTCCTGGAGAAGATGCTGCTGTCCTACGATTCATGCCTGAAATAGTTATAGGTTTACTGAGACTATAATATCGGTCACAGTCAGTGGTGAGACTGCTTTGTGAATGGAGGCCCCAGAGTTCACAATACACAGCCTGGGCCTTGGCCCTGCCTACAAACACGGGTATTGAAAATTGGCTTTGTAATACATGATTTTACATTGATAAAATCACCATTAAGTTTATTATTTTCTCCCTCTCAGTGGAAAAGTAATCAAATTTTAAGGGATCTCACCAAACTTTCTTTTCCCTACGAGAATATATGGCTAATTAGATACGCACAGCAGAGACACATTACATATACATTCAGAGAACGGGCACACCAAAAATTAAGGAGTCTATCTTACCCCTTACTCTCAAATCCTCCACACAAAGGGACACGTAGTATGCACTTCAGTGAAACATCACTGGGGCACAGGTAGCAGGGAAGCTTTGGTACCTGATGCAGTGAAGTCACGGGCATTTTCTGAACTCCACACTGGTATTTGGAACTGACCTCTACTTTAGTTTCCAAATTCAATTAGTTACTGAAGCCTGTTTACTCCAACTGTAAGTGTCTTAATTCTTTCCTCTTATTACCATTGTCTTTTAAAATGCCCTTATCATTTTTTGCAGTGTTATAACCCTAGTGTTACCATCCTGGGTTCAAATTCAACTTTGTTACCTAAACAGACATGTGAACTTGAGTTACTTAAGTTTTTAAAATCTTAGTTGACTCAATTTTAAGATGCATGTAGTCATAGCACCTATCTCATAGGTCTATATTGTGGGTACTCAATGATGATATAAGAAGAGAACTTAGTACAGTATCTGAAACTTAGTACACAGTAAAAATTCATCATATTTAAGCTGAAATCCATCCAGACTAGGCTTTTCTTTTTAGAAAATATGTTTTTCAATATTTTATCTTCTCTTTGCATTTACACACATACATAGACACGTTGATATATGCATTAGATATGAACATTTTTAGATGTAATCAAAATACTCAATAGCAGGAAAATGGTTACATAAATTATGATACATCCATAGTATAGAATGGCATTTAGCCATTAATAATAATGAAAACCAATCCTTTCTCAGCACAGACATGACCATGAGATATTGATTTTTAAAGGAGATTGCTAAAGAGCATGTAACTGGCCAAGAGTTAGTTTTTCATCTCTTTTCCAATATGCACAAAATGCTTGATCCCATAAATCTCAGACATATAAACATACTCTCACTACATGAAAAACACAAATTCCTCTTGATGATAACTTCTCATTTCCCACCCTTTCTTTACCATGAACACTCAGATTCTTCTCCTTTACCTCCTATCGCTCTTTAGGTCTGTATTCTACACTTACTCCGCACAGCGACTGTTTCAATCCACAAAACCTATGACATCTCTTCAGGGTTTGCCCTACTAAAGGATTTATCCTTAGCTACCTTGACATTATTAATATTCCTTCCTCCACCAAAATCAAATCCTGTGGCTTGCTTTTTCTTTCTGTCCATTCCTTTCTCATGTTTACTGGCCTCTTAAATGATGACATACCCCACAGTGGGCGCTCCTTAACCCTCTCTTTGCTCCACATCATTTCCATAGGGCTGTAACCCATTCTTAATTTGAACTATCATTCATCTATACACCAGTGATCAGTAATTCCAGACCTAGCCTGAGAATCGCTCTGCAGAAACAGGACTTAGGTTTCCAAGTGCTACCTCATATCAACTTGGCTATTTAACAGACCATCCCTCTCGACTTCTCTCAGGTAGGAGAATCAGATAGCTAGCAGCCAAACTAGAAAACTCGTGGTGATGATTAAATCCTGTCATTCTCTAGCCTTTCACCTCTAATTATGGACCACATGCTAATGATTCTATCTCAATTCCATAGCTGCCTCTTCATTCACACACCTCTATCTTGCAAAAGATCTTCATTTTCTTGAACTCTGGTAACAATTTCCTAAATGGTCTCTTTATATCAGTATCTTACAACTCAGAGACTTCCTGGACGTTGTATTTTGATGATAACTCCAGAAATAAACCAAACTGTTCTCTTGTCACTGCTGCATAAAAGCCCTCTCCATGGACTCTTCATGGAGAATCAAGTCCACACCTCCTGGTAATATGGCTTCTATAATCTCTCTTCCTTCATCTCTTATATGTCCCACTGCATATGTGAAGCAGCCATCATATCAAACATCTAAACAGTCCCCAAGTAAGATTTACCACTACTTGTTTACATGCTTTTGTGTCTGATGTACCCTTTGGTTGGAATATTCTTCCCTTTTCTTTGCCTAATAAACTTCTATTCATCCATCAACAACTTTGAAAAGTCTTCTTTGGTGCTTTATGGCAAATTCAGAGCCTTGTTCTTTTGTGGCCCCATAGTACTTGACCTGTGTGATATTTCTCACTTCATGCAACCTCCTGGTTCCTCTTTCCCTGAATGACTGTAAGCTATTTAAAGATAGCAGTCATATACAGTGGCTTCTGTGTTCTTATAAAGTATTTGAAACTTGTGGGGGATGAAGGGGAGTGTTAAATGACTATAAACTGTCAGGTTGGAGATCATGCCTATACTACTTTGTTGACCACACAGGTTTTTATCAACTATTTGCAAATGAAGAAAGAGTAAGAAGGAGGAAAGGGAAGACAGAATTCATTCCAGTCTTTGTGGACCAACCAGATTCTACCATGGACCCTTCTGAAACAAAACGTAGAAGCCATCTCATCCTTACTGAACATTGCGATATTGTTGAACATGGTACAGACATAGGCTTATGGGCTCAAAAGTTTCCCTGCTAGTTAGGCAAAACAACGAATAAGATAGCTTAAGGGAGGCTCTTCTTGTTACTACTACTTCCCAATTCCTTCTTGCCTGTAATTCTAGTAGTTAATTTCGAATACTCTGTAGTAGTTCTTCCACTCCATAACCATTAGTGCTAAAATCAAATTATACCAAAAGTTCTAGTTTCTGTGGCAATTATAAGATTACATAGTGCAATCATGCTTAGATGCCTTTCTTGAAAGCATCTTTACCAAGCCATCTATATTTCTCCTGAAAGTCTACAGCTTCAAACTTATTCCAAGTGTGACCAGCCCTATTTAGGAGTTTTCTTGTATGGACATAATGTAAACATTCTAAATTTTCATCCATTTATCTTTTTTCTCATATTCTGAAGCGACACAGAATATGTTTAATCCTTTTTTTTTTTTGGAAATGAGGCCTTCAAATAAATAGAGAGGGCATTGATGCCCCTTTTAAGTCATGTTTTCCAAACTAAACTTTCTCAGGCCTTTTGCCACTCTTCACGTAATATGATTTCTAGTTTACTCACCAGTCTGGTTATTCTACTCCAAATGGCATCCAGCTGTCTAGGTCGGTGTGACAGCTGATGCAACCATAGTGTGGTGTCTGAATGTGACCCTTCCAAAATGGGAACGAGCTTGCAGCCCCATTCTAGATCCTGTGTTCTCTCAATGAAGTATAATGTTGATTTAGCATTTGGGAGAGCCATTTTACATTATATATTTATACTGAATTTATGTTTGATTCAAACTCCTAAGTTTGTGTTAGTTTTAAATTACTGCAATTTCTGAGACACCTTACTCATAGGCCTTTGGAGTCATGATTTCCAGAAAGAATTAAGAAGATAATAATCTAGGACTAGTCTCTGAATAATTTTTCATTGACTAAGTCTTAGGTAACAATTTCTGAGTGCTTCAGAACAGAAACAGAAATAGTCCTCAATCACATCAGAGTCTAACAATTTATATATCATGGTCCATACAAAACCTATAATGAAGATTCCAAACAACATGTGTGTAAGAGAAAAGGAAGTAACAATTTGAAGATCTAGAAAGAAATATGATCCTTTCTGTGTCCTCGAAACTAATCCTAGGTTGTAACAAAGGTAATTCAAAATTTTATGTATACAATAGAATAGCAACTCCCAAGGTGTATTTCAAGAAACATCAGTTCTATGAGATATTAACAGATATTAATGGATAAACAAGAAATAAGAATAAACAAAAATGTAAAGTAAGACTTCTCAGGGCTTTAAACTTGCAAATGTGAAAGGTGCTATCTCAGACCTGATGGAACATCCAAATTATCTCAGAAGACTGTTAAAAACCACAAATTCCTGGACTTTACCCTATAAACTCTGATTTAGTAGGTCTAGGTTGAGGCCCAAGAATACATCCTATGAGCAAGTGTTGGATGATTCTGAAACTGCCAGTAAAGACACTGCTTTGGAGAACCACCAGGATTTGACTATGAGCTATTTTTTCTTTCTTTCTTTTTTTTTTTTTAACGCAGAATCACATAAGAGTTTCCTAATGCACATACTTAAAAGATAATATGCTAAATGTAGTATTACTTTTGACAACCTAGAAAAGGAAAGCACCATAAAGGCCCTGTTTATAAACTCTGAATGAACAGGGATCTGGAGTATACTTTTATTTTACCCCAAAGTTTATCTCAGAAAAACATAGCTACCTTTTCCAAATACAGTAAGCGGCCTACATATCCCAAACTTGTCTGCTTCTCCAATTCTATGTAAAAAGGTGTATCTTCCACAGATTAAAAAAAGTGGCCACGGCAACATTTATCCTGGGAGCAGGACCAATGTGGCACAATTATCTATGGTTGAAGGCAGAAGTGTTGAATCGATGGCAAAGTCTTAGTAAAAAAAAGTTTTGAATAAGTGAGATGACGAGTTTGCAATGAATTTTCTCTTGGGCTAGGTAACTACAGTTTCATCCTAGTGACCTTTAACATTTATTTTTCATGAAGTTCACTGGCAAAATCAATTATTATTTGTCTCCTTTTACTAGTATTTTTAAATATACTATATTTTCCCCTGAGAAATTTTCTAATTTAGGGAGGCAAACATTAAGATTGGAAGCACTCACAAATACGAACTCAAGCAAAGAACTGAAATTTGGCGACACACACACAAAAAAATCTCAGTACTTTCACAACAAAACTTTGCTCTTCCAAAAACAATATATAGCTCCAAAGACACACACATAGATCCACTTACAAATACAGCACGCACACAACCATTCTGGGAACAGCCAGTTACTACACATGGCGCATGAACTAAATAGTGCAATTCATCTAAATTATTTCAGCACAAATAATACTTGCCCTCCCTTTCTCATTAACATTCTCTCAAAGGATGGCTTTCTAAAAAGAAAAAAAATAAACTCATAAGAATTTCGGAATTCCAAGATAAAATCACAACAGTCAAATATACAGCTGACATTTAAAAAAAACTCTTTTAAAAAAAGACTAAACATATGGGTTTTTTTTAGTAAAATATAAGAAAGCTTCTTTTTGTTTTAAAGGTACCTGCAAAATGTGGCTTCCCAAATGTGCTTCAAATACTTCAATGGCTAGTGCACTGGGGCTTCTCCTTCGCTGTGCACCTATAACTTAAAAGAAAAAGAAAGAAAGAAAACAGAACAATTAAGTTGGAGCTCTGATTCATATCTTCAGCTTCGTTTCTCTTGAATGGCATCATTGACTGTTTAGTATAACAATGAGATCTGAACCACCACCCAGTATTAATTTTAGTTCTGAGTTGTCTAAGCATAAACATAGCCTAGGTTGAATTTTCAACCTAAAATATCGACTTCTAGAAACATCAAAAAAATACATTCAGACTTTAAAATTTTTCCTTTTGGATGGCTTTCCCTATACTGGAATAAAAACATATGAATGTTCGGGTTCCTTTAAAATAAATTAGTACACCATTTTTCTTAAAATTAAGGTATTGATTTTTTTAAGCATCTGCATACTGCCTCATCTCCCCCCAACCCCGCTCCAGAGAAAACTAAACTTCTTACATCTTCTAGGCTAGGAAAAAAGCAAACAGGAAACTTTTTGTATTTTCTAATGCAATAACTTCATCACAGTTTAATCAGCACAACATATTGGATAAGACATTCTTTTTCATGATCATTTGCACTAGTGTTAAGCATCCTGAGATGGCTGGATTTCACATTTACTGCATATTCATGTGTAACTATTCCTATAGGACTGACAAGAAGCCCAGGTAGATCCTTGGCCAGCATGTGCCTCACCAGGTCAGTGACTGTTTCTTATCTGGAGTTCCCGAACACTCCTGTTTTCTCACTAAGAGTCAATCCTCTTCCAGGCACGCTTCACCTGCTTTGCCTGCAGGTGCCTACCACACAAGGAGTCCTCATAATCCTTAACAAAAGTGGGTTTAATACATAATAACTGTGGAATCCAGAATTGAGTGTCATCTGTTTATTTTTTTTTTTTTACGTGGGGTTCCAATTTATTTTAAACCTGTTCTTCCACTTATTTTTTCTTTTTTAAAAAAAATTTAATGGAGTATAATTGAGCAATGAACTATTCACAGATCAAGCAGCCCCCAGAATCACAGCAGATTCAGAGAGACTCCAGGGATGCGTCGTGGTCAGAACAAATTTATAGACAAAAGAGGGAAGTGACGTACAGAAATCAAAAGTGAGGACATCATAAAAAATCCATTTGCTTTACACTGATTTATTAAAGAAAATATTCAGATGCTTTCTATATTTCTAACAAGTAAATTCCCCATATCTTCCTGCTTTTTTTGAAAATTTTATTACAAACCTCTGCTCTCTCAAGCCCAGCTACTACTAATTGAAAATAAAATCAAAATCCCCTACTTTTTTACTTCTAGAAACACTTTCAGCTAGTTGACAAGAAAATTCCAGTGAAATGCCGCTGGGGTAATTCTGTTGCATTTCATTACTAAGTTGGTGAGTTGGCTCCACAGCTTAGTAGGGATTATAATATAAATGCACTTGTGATTATTGCGCTATGCAAAGTAGGGAGTTTACCCCTGCAAATGTGAGTTTGTATCTGCAATGTCTGCAAGGCACTGTGAAAATGCGTGTGTGTTAAGTATCATTATTACTGACAAGAGAAAAATAACAGAGGCATTTTTTTCAATGGAAAAATTTATAAAATATAATTGAAGAGTGATCATTATCAAAAGAATATTCCAGCTGGAAGGGATCTTAGAGATCTCTACTCCAGCCTCCTCATTTGCTTCAGAAGCAAAACACACAACTAAAAATCTTAAAACAGAAAAATCAGTTTACTATGCTGAGATTAATCTTTATTATAAATATAGACATAGGGTTTTTACAATTTTAATATTCAGATATACTTAAGACAGTACTACTGTGTGTATGTGGGTGTGCACATTTCTGATTAATTTCCTATTCTAACATGCACATTACTCCCTTCAAAACTCCTTTGGCATTTTTGATAATGCAGCTGTCTTGCTGAATACTGTTTTCAGTTTCTAGAGTGTTAATTGCACATTATGGTAGCTTGGTGTGAATGATCCCACATGAATAAAATCTGCAGCCTTTTTTTTTTTTTTTTTTGAGATTATGGGGGTGGGTGGCTTTTGGGAGGGAGAAGCGGGGGAGTTGAAAAACTTCTCAAGTGTCCACTCTGTTTTTGAGACAGTAATTAGGATTCAGAAAGCTCCTTATTAATAGCTCATAATTTGGGGGGGCACTTCAGGGACTCCAATTACAAAGTTCAAAATAAATCACTGCACGTCCCCTCCCCCACCCCAAAAAAGAAAAAAGGACTAATTTTAGATAACAGAAATCATTCTACAAAGAACTGGATTATGAGGGGGCAAGGGAGTAATAGCCACCAGGTTATAAGGAACCCTAAAACATCACAGAAAAGTTCACTGACTTAGGAGGCCCAAGATGCAAGCTCCAGTAACAACATAAAGCTGCTCAAATGCCTTCTGAAAGCATAGAGGCTGTTGTCTTCAGTGGGGGTGTGGGGGGTGGGGCGGTTATTCAAGTCTGGCTACTGATGGCCTTTCTTTTCCTGCTGTTTCTCCACTAGGGTTCAGGCTGTGCTCTGAGGAAATGTCTTCATCCATGAGTTCTATCTGTATAGTTATTCTTTGTTCTCCAAACCCCCTAGAAATCTGAGTGTGCACCCCCATACACCCTAGCATAATATACAAGTATCTTGCAAGTAGTTTCACGCTATTCTATTCGATGGCATTTTTATGTCACTGGAACTTCTCTTGATTTGTATGTTTTGCACTTATGCAGGTGATGTGGGCTGCAATGACAGTTCCTAATTTTACAACCAACATAAATATGTTAAACAGGAGCCCATTATGCCCCTGGTAGGAGCCCAGCTTTAACTTGAGCATTAATGCTAACTGAATAGATGTTAAAAATGTACTTCTTATCTTGCACTTATCCTATCACATTTGGCATTTTGAGAACTGAGACAATAATCTGATAACTAAAGAATACTGCAAACACAGGTATTTTGTTTCTCCGTGTTAATCTTATTATGTTTATAGAGTATCATTAATGATCTAAAAAAACTAAAGCGGCATTTCCTCAATGGGATCTGTCATCTTCAGCAAAGCAATACATTGTTTATGAAGCTCTCTCAGATTTCTGTATTTTGGAAATTGACAGTTTCTAAAACCATCTGGTAGCCCAGACACACTGTATACTTATTATTGCCGAACGGGTCACTGTTTCATCTGATCTACTGACATATTTCATTTATTTGTTTGTTCAACTAAAAGACTATTTTCTGAAATTTAAAGAACACTAACAAAATTAACCTATACACACACACACAACACACACACACACACACACACAGAGGGCATTGCTAAATAAATGGAATGTGCAACCACTTGTCTGTGAAGATTCTGTTACCAGCTCACTGAGAGTGAGACGTAAGAGCTATAGGAGTTGAACAGTTTATACAAACTAGTATAAAAAAGAAAGCCCAAGCCACAGGAATTCAACTTAAAATTCAATTCAACATGACTAAAAGCCTATTTGATGTTGAAAATTTCTAGCTACTATAAGGGAACTAGTGTTACAAAACTTAATAAATAGTCCAAAAAATGTTTTATGACATTTAAAACAAAAGTAGGTCCAGTATATAATTATCAACACACACCACAACTCTACTATTTCATGTTTTACAAGGGTTAAAAATAGAACACCTAGAGTTTTAAGAGACTTTAAATGGAAGAGAAATACAGGGAGAAGGATTTATTGGTTTTTTAAAAAATCATCTAGGAAAATTCTGATTGTCTCAGAAATCCAAAATGATCCGATGAATCACTAAGACTGTGCATTTGGCCTTTCCCTCATTAAAAAGGGGAAGATACACAGGGGAACCACAGTCTAAAACATGTATCTGAAAAATTAGTTTTGCCCCTCCACAATGTCAGCAGGAAAGTTCTAATCTGGATCCTTCAGCATAACCTCACACGGTGGTCTTTGAGAATTAATTCAGTGCAGTAAAAGGCAACCCTTCTTTGGGGAATACACCAGGCCCTCCCAGCCATATTCCTAACCAGTGCTCCTCACCTCAGGGGAGGCACTCACGTGAGGAGGGCTGAGGATTAACGCTCAGTGGGAGTTTGACCTATTCAGCCGAAAGGTCAGCTTGCCATGGAAGAACCCGTTACAAAACAGAAGCAGGACAGCTTGGTGGACACACATAATGAAAGGGGAAGAGTCACGAGCCCTACTTGCCTTGTGCCCTGCTCTTTCCCTTCATAACCCCAGCTCCTTGCCAGCATGGTTCACAATGGGAAGGTGGACCACAGGCAGAGAGCCACAGAGGGGCTTGCTATTGGAGGGATCACTTGAAGAAGGTATTCTGAAGTGAAGAGGACTGTGACACTGTGAGGCAGGGTTTCTAATGGATTGTTTTATTAGGCCAAGGCAGTCACTGGTGGATAGGAAAGATCATTTCAGAGGTACTTCCTTATCCTCCCCCATAAGGTGGAGGGCAGTACGGCATCACGGGCAAATGTAGTCTTAAAGTTCGGCAGGTAGTATCTCAGGAACGCCTGGCAAAAAGGCAGGCTTCATGCCCAGTAACCCCTGATAGCTCCCCTCTGAATCCTCCATCTAAGGGGCAAGGATCTGTTCCCACACTGAGCCTGGGGGAAGGGAGCACTAAAGGGCGTGCTTAATGGAATCCCTGGACATTGACTTCCTGGGCTTTGGCTAAGCAAAGCCAGGGGCTGAGAAAGAATGGAATATGGAATGCTTAATGAGTCTTTCCATGACATAGAAGAAAAGGAAAGGGATTCCCTTGAAGAATCTCAATTAGCCTTCCTCACTGTAGGGCCAAAGAAGCCAGGGAGAGTTTTCTCAGGAGCCCCAGAAGTTCATGAGGTATGTATGAGTGTGTGTATCTGTTTCCCTATCAAAATTAAAATTTCTCAGTTTGCATGTAATATAGGCTGTGTCTTTATTCTGAAACTGGCCCTCATCACTCTGCCTTCTGTGAGGTCCATTTTCACAAATTGTATTCTTTCAATACAAAAAGCCTCAGTATCTGTGCATGGCTTAGACACTGGGAGATTTTCAGGTTTGGAGAAGAAACTGAAATAGCACTGGGTACCAGCTTAACCCATATAGCAACACGACAACTGAAATTCTGTTGTTGAAAGCACTGTATGTGAAGTTTTCATGCAATATGTATATATACATATATGACGCACTGTTATTGTTTTCATATATATGACAACACATACATGAAATATATATATATGAAAACAAATAATAACAGTGCTTTTTCAGTGTACTTTCATCAAGGTTAGTTTCTAGTATTAAAATATAGGATAAATGATGACTGTAGAAGAGAAATAGGGACACGCATTGTTAATTGGGCACGTGATTAATCACATATCTGATAACAAATAAATACCAGAAAAAAAATCTCATGTATTCAAGAGTAGTACACTTTGGGTTTATTTTTAAATTCCTATTTAGGGGATTTTTAAAAACAAAAAAATCTATCTTCATAATTCATATCTCAGACCTACTAACATGTTATATCACCAATTTAGACAAAAAAGAATATTTAATCCAATAATGCAATTGAAATTTTAAGAAGTCTTACAATGATCCACAATTTTTTGATGCAATACATATTTAAATATCTTCCACCATTTAAGTATGGGTTGACTGCATTAGGTAAAATAATTAGGGATGAGGTGACTGTGCAAATTTTAATACTTATAAATGAACTGCTTTTGGGAAAAAGAAACCATGTCTGCTTTTCTTAAAGAAGTGTATTTATATTGCTTCAACTATTAAAGAACTAAGGGGAAAACATACAATGTCTAATTGATCTGTTTAGTCAAGGGGGCGTTCACTATGCACTTCTCAGCTTCTTGAGAATTAAATAGTATTCATATGATTTTTGAAAATGTTTATCATTTTCTATACCAAAATGGCATAGTCCTCTAAATGTGAAACAGCAACCAAATATCACTGTAGTAAGTCTTGAAAATGTTTTTGTATATTTGGTCAGCAACAAATTACAGGGACCTCTTAGTACGAAGTTTCCATTTTAAAGATTCACTTTGCCTACCCACCTTTCTTTTCCATTGAGGGAAATGAGAATCCCTAGGCAGATATTTCTCCTTCTGTAGCTGGGAAAGGAGGAAATGGCCTTTCTCCAACAATCTGGTAGTTACTATAAGAATACTGTATGTCCCTCACACGGGCTACATATGGGGTGATTAACATTCTTCGTGAGAGAACCCACACTTCCCCTTGACAATGAAATCCTTAAGGCAGTGGGTTAAGCTGCTGTTTGGAGTGACAGCACTTGAGGGAATGAGGTCAACGTCTGACAGTCAACGTCTCGGAGGACAGAACCTCAGGAAAATGCAGGCGTGATCCACAGCCTGGGCCGAGGCGTGGAGAGTAGGGTACATGAGGGAAATCCTCAAGAGATGCAAGGGGTCCTGAGGAGTGGACTGGCCTAAAAGAAGAGGACACCCCTGACGTACCTGAGACTCCAAAAGTGCTGTTACTAATTTTAAAAAATGGTAGTTATTACACAGTCATTCCAATTTTACTTGCTTAATTATTCCAGAAGAACAATGATTATAAGAGAGTACTTTTTTGGGGGGTGGGACTTTAGTCCTTAACAACTTAAAAAACATCCAAGGCTTTCCTAAGTATTTATTGGGTTCAACCACTTGATGTCAAAGGGATTGCTTTTGGATGTAAAGCTTAAAGTTAACTATTTAATTCCCTTTATACAGTGAAAGAAATGAGAATTTCCTCTTTTTCTTTACAAAATAAATAAAAGGTAAAAAATTAGATCATACCCCAAATTAATTCCTATCTTTAAATTCCCAGCAGAGATATGGAGTATGCTGGGGTGAACCCACCAGCCCCCTCCCGCCCCCACCACCCAATTTGGGGAAGTTTGGGGAGTGAGACAGTTATAAAGCGACTTCAGAATAAAGAATATAGAATAGGAGGATCTTTGAGGGCTAGAAAGTCTTGATTTTTAATCTAACATGAACAGATCAAGAAGAGAGAAACTAATTTCTTCTGGCATCAGGGCTATGGTGGCAAATATGTACTGAGTCTCAGGCTGAGGCAGGCACTCTGCTGGGAACTCGGGATGCAAAGCTGACGAGGATCCAGTCCACTGGGCGAGGCAGGCCTGTGTGTCAGAGGAGGCCAGTGGGCCACGCAGAGTGGGTAGCACAGATCCCTGTCCAGGCTCCAAGCCTGAACACATTCCTGACGTAAGAAGGTGCTCTGCTTTCTGAGTACTATCTCCAGGTTCTAGTTTTGAACTGCTTTTGTTGTTTAAATTCTTCTTCTTTCAGTGAATACTTTCCTCTACAAAACACCTACTGCATGTATGTCAGGCAGGGATACCATGTGTCGCTCACGAATTAAGCCCACAGTACACAGAAAGACACCGTGAGCTCTCTGATAACGGCTCTCAAAGGGAGGGACAAAGAGAACATACCAAATTTGGGATGTGAATACAGCACTAACTTTGCAAAGTTTAATACTTGACTTTTCATTGGTAGAAATTATCTTCCCTACAAACACACTAAAATTTTTTTTGAGCAGTTAAATTTTTAATAAGGGTTAGATTTGGTACACTCTCTCAAGAGGGGAAAGGATGATTACACTTTCATTTTGCAAACTGTCTTAAAAGCCTTTCCAATGAGTGCCGCTTTACTGCTGTCACCTCCTCTGACCTCAGCAGCAAGCAAACAGTTATGGCATGATTCCACCCAGTAGGAAGGGGGTGGAGATTACCACTGAAATAGTGCAGTGTCAGTTGCAATTGCTGGTAAAAGGAAGACGTCCACATCTGGTATCTTGATTTTTTAGTTTTCAGTCTGATCCCAAAGCTTCGTGTTATGACATTTGTAACATCTGCTACAAATACTGAGGTAAGTCAGGCACAACCTTATTACTTCCAGTCTAATGCTCCATTCACCCTCTAGGCCTTCCTAGGCCACTGATACGACAGGGAACTAACGTTGGTTCTGCAGGAAACAGCTCATGTTTCTGTGGGAGAAAGAATACAAAGTCTCTTGCCTTTTCCCTCTTCTCTCTCCTCCATTCATATATTCAGTCATCCTCTCTCTCTCTCTCACTGTCTCTCTCTCGTTAGCTTTTGGGCCACATCACTTCTTGGTATTATGCTCAGTAACTTGCTTCCTGCCAGAAGAAGAGTCAACATAAAGAGTTGTGTGAAGCAGTGGGGTATTGGCCCAGGGGACACAAGACTCTGCTTATAACAGCACCTGCTATTGAAAGGTCACTCTGATAAATTTCCAAAGCTCAACAATCTCAAGCTATGGAATTACATTTATTCATCCAAAATGTAGTGAAGCCTTATAATATGGAAGGTATCAACCCTGTTGACCAAGGTGCTAGGGATATAAGCCAGGCTCCTATTTCCACTTACAGATACGTTGGCAGAAGAAAGCTAAAAGTATCCACGGGAAATATTTGTTGAGCCCCTATCTGCGCTGGACACTGTGTCAGGGAATATAAAATTGAAAAGGCATCTCCTAACCCTCCAGATCATCAGAGTCTACTGGGACACTGACATATAAGCAAATGAACAATATGCAATAAAAGTACAACTCTCAACTCAGGATGGAGGTGGGGAGAGGTGGAGTCAGGGAAGGCCTTAGAATAAGGTACTGCCAGAACCAGAACCGGAGTATGGAGTGAAGTTACGTGAACAGTGCACTATCATGGCCAGGACCCTGGGATCTACTGATCAGACATGAAGGCAAGGGCAAAAGCATGTTAACGTAGCTACAGATGCATGTTCCAGGCGCATCATCCTGCCCGCGACAACGATGGACTGTCATATTCTTAGAAACCTGAAGGACTGGGACCCCACCTACAGTGCCTTCTTGGGGCTCAATACTGCATAACAGTCACATAGTTACAACTGGTAGACCAATGTCCATTTGGCACTGTCCGAAAACCCCAACTTCACAATTCTCTCTCCCCCTCCACCTCAACACCACTGCTTAGATGAAAACCCTGACGTGCACACCTGCATCGCAGCATCTGGCTTGGCACCGTGCTGGGCAACCGAGTCACTAACCAGACTGTTGTATCACCTCCGTGTTCTGAAGTGCACTTCTGTGATTCAAGTCACTTACTGTAGAATATGTGATCCATTTCCAGGATGTGCCTGTCCTCTCTGCTGGGAGAAGGAGCTCAATGGGAGGGGTCACACTATGGGGAGACAACTACACAGACTAAAGGATTGGGGTTCTGGAGTCATGCAGACCAAGTTTTAAATCCTCCATTTTTCTCTAATTAGCTGGGTGGTCTTAGACAAATTAGGTTCCATGGACCTCAATTTCTCATTCTGTCAAAAGGGTTAATGCCTCTCACAGCAGTTGTGAGGACATGTGACATGCCCCGCCCTGATTTAATTGTTCTCCTGGAGGTTATTTGCATAGTGTTGTCTCTCCCACTAGCAAGTTACCTTCCCAAGCCAGAGGAGTCATTCTGTGCTTTGCCGAAACCCCAGCATTTAGAATTGGGACCAGAATGCAGAAGGCACACAATAAATACTTGTGAATGAGCGAACACTCTAGAGCACAGGGCCCAGCCCGCGGGGGCGCTAAGCACATGTCAGCTCTCTCCTCTTTGTTGTGAAAAGCAGAGGCCGGTCCAAAGATGACTTTTCTCAATAACTATCTTTATTCCAATTTTAACAGGAATATTAGGAATTTTTTCCCCTGTAAGTTGTCACCAGCTTCTGCCTTTCCTACAGTGTGCTATCAAATCTATAGTGTCACCACAAACCCTGCGAGCCAACTGCAATCAGGGCCTCACACCAGTGCAAACATTTCACACACACTTGGGCAAAGAGCCAGCAATTCACTGAGTGTCAGCAACTGCCCACTGAATTTTCTTTTGAAGGATTCACTCATGCCCTATTCCGGCAGTAATTGGCATTGGTTTTAAGATCCTGAATGCCTCAGACATAACTTGATGAGATAAATGTATACAGCCACCACCACTGCAAACTGAAATCAGCTCTTACAACCCCACCATCTTCCCTCTAATTTCACATAAACAAAAGCCCACACAATTTTCAATGGTAACTATGCAGGAGCTAGGTCTTACTTATGTTAGCTGATCAAGGTCTGCATCACCATTGCTGCCTGACTTTTGGATACCTACAGAGGCTATGATTTAGGGAAAGTTAGAAAATAAACAAGAAAGAGGAGCACAATTTGGAGAACGCAGATTAGTAAACAGGCTTACAAGACTGTCTGACCTAGAATCGAGAACATATGTAAGCAATATTTTTATACTTTTCACCACCATACAATGAATTAAGGAAAAAACACTTAACTTGAAGACCTATTATTTAGACTCAAGGCTGAGTTCAAGCCTTTCTCTATTAGAGGTTCTTAATATGTTTCTTTCTTTGAATAACAGGGCTGTTTAAGCAAACCCTCTTCATAAGACAATATTCAAACACAAAATTTTGCATATGCAATTACAAAAATTCCAGAGAGCTTCTGAAACACAGCCATAGACCCCAAGTCAAGAACTCTTGCCCTGTGTCATCAGTGGGACTGAACAACTGATTCACTGAGTGAATGAGTAAGTAATCAAATGAATACTCAAATGAATGAATGCAAGGAGATCCAGTCAAGAGAGAATGCACAACTAAGTCAGATACTTGTATTCTGTGAGGAGACTGTGGGACTGAAAGCAGCAGCCAGTTAGTTGGTTTATTCACAAAACTGCCTT